>NC_073380.1:72872081-72968329 GCF_028641065.1 Leucoraja erinaceus | reverse complement strand
TCTGACCGAAACATCACCCATTGCTTTTCTCCAGAGATGCTGCCGGTCCCATTGAGTTACTCCTGCATTTTGCGTCTATCTTCAATTGACGTCACGCGCTCCAGACGGCTGTGCGGTCAAATGAAGTCGCGCGCGACCTTCGTGGGACCGTGGCTCAACGCAACCACTAGGTCCCGTAATTAGTGTGCCAAGGACACATAAGTGGGACAGGCCCTTTACAGCTTACAGCGGCAGAGACCCTGGTTCGATTACAGGTGCTGTCTGTACGGAGCTGTACGTTCTCCCTAGGACTTGCATGGGTTTTCTCCGAGATCTTTGGTTCTTCCCACACTCCAAAGACCTACAGGTTTTTAGGTTAATTGACTTGGTAAAATTGTAAATTTTAAATTGTCCCTTGTGTGTGTAGAGTAGTGTTAATGTGCGAGGATCGCTGGTCGGTGCAGACTCGGGGGGCCGAAGGGCCTGTTTCCGCATTGTATCTCTAAACTAAACAAAACTAAATACAAGTAACTTGACTGGATAAAGGTTGGATTGAAGGTTTCATTTTTGTAAAGTCCCAACAATCCTTTGTTCAAGTTCTGAGATCAGAGAATAAACAGTAATGAATATAATAACCAGAAACAAGATAATAAAAATTAAAAAAAATAAGCAAATACGGAATGTATTTAACATAAACAATTAGTGCCCTCTAAATTCACCTTTTGAAGATTTTTGGACAAACACCTTTCTCAAGAATATTATTGGTTTAAAAAATTAAATGAATAGATTGCCTCTATTCTTGGGATATGCATCTTCTCTCAACATAGCAACAGATGCAAGTTTGAATTGTCAGCAAAATTGATAACATAAGAGTTTAATTTAATTTCATTTTGATCAGTAAGACATTTTTGAGAAGCTCCATTGAATTTTTTTAATTATGGATTTTTTTCCAGATGTAATAAACACATGATATCATCCAAACACTTACATAAGTCACAATAAATAGTAAGATTAAGCGAGAACTTACCAGTTTGAAGTTTGATCGTTATTTTATGAGGAGTAACGTTGAGGGATTACGTAAAGAACCCCGCCACGATGCATGCGTGTCATTCTTCAAAGCAGCGGTGTGAAATCACAGATAACTGTAATGACTAAACATAGTAAGATTAGAGAAGAGATACCAGTTGAGTATATGATCAAGGGTGGGAGCGGAGGTCACGTAATCCCTCAACGTTACTCCTCATAAAATAACGATCAAACTTCAAACTGGTAAGTTCTTGTTTAATCTTACTATTTTACTTCGGAGTCACATGAGTGACTACGTGAAGATTTTAAAGCTCTGTGATTTCATGCCGTGGAAACGAGTCCATGCATCACATCTGCCTTGATAACTGTGGGAGGAATTGTGTCAACATAATTTGGACATGAATTCGACATTGAAATTCATAAAATTTATTAACACCCTATTTATGGGGTAAATTAAATTACAGAACTTAAAATTGTTTCTGCTACCGTTCCAGTTTTCATGACTGGTTTATTGTAAAACAGTTGGAATGTTTTTTCCCCTGACCATCCTGCTGCCTTGAGCATTTGGTCCATTGGTACATTCAACTGTATTGCTGCTGATGTAGCTGCAGCCCTGGTGGAATGAGATTTAAAAATATTAGTATCCACCCCAGCCTGAGTTAGCACCTGTTTTAGCCATCTTGAGATGGTCTGGACCGTCACTCTTTTGTGTGGTTGCTTATGGCTGACTAAGCGTGCCTTCTCATTGCCTCTGATGATTTTCGTTTTCTCCATCTATGATGACAGATGTCTTACTGTACAGAGACGGTCATCTGTTGGGTATGACCTAAAATCTATGTTGAGGCCTGCTGATCCCTGTCTGTTCTGCTTTACTAATTCATAAATATGAAAAGTGATATTTTCAGATGTAGCAGTCATGTTGTCCAGTCTTAATTTATGTATTGACTTTACCGTTTGTGCCATTACTAATGCCATTAGCATGACTAGTTTTAATTCTCTGTAGGTGATGTTGTTTTTGTGGCAGTACATCTCCCACTTCCAGATATAGACCAGATACTGGGTTTTGGAGGACTGTCTTCGGGACGCCGATATCATGTTCACTGTTCGGTCCATCAGTCCCAGTTGTAGTAGTGGTGTTTTTAAACTCTACAAATTAGTAAATTCAAATGTTTATGGCATGGGTGGCTATCCCTTGTTACGGGATGAAGCAATAAATCCGGTCTAGGTGGGAGGGTGATAGGTAGGCCAATCGGGTGCTACCAAAATACCAGACGCAGAGTCTTGCTGTATTTTCATTAATACCCGACTGATGAGTCAGAAAGGAAGGAATGCGTCTATAAACAATTTCCCCAATGCAGCAAAAATGCATCTCTCGCTGCTGCCCCAGGGTCTGGTTCCCATGAAACATAATTTGACAACTGGTGATTAAGTCTGGATGCAAATAGATCGATATCTGGTGTTCCATATCATGCTGTAATATAAGCAAATACTTTTTCATTCAACATCCATTCGATGTTTTCATTAAATTTGCGTGACCTGGTGTCAGCCACTAAATTTAGTCTTCCTGGTAGGTAAGTAGCTGATATCCAAATATCTCTCTGAATACACCATTGCCAAATTGTATTAGCCAGATTGTCACATGATGTCGATTTGTTTCCATCCATGTGGTTGATGTATGCTACCACGGTGGTATTGTCTATCTGTAGTCTAACATGCTGGTGATATGACCCAGTACAATATGACTTTAGGCCATGGAATGCACCCAACATTTCTAGGTAGTTTATGCTCAGTGTGAGTAATAATGATGCCTCCTGAGCAGTCCATCTACCTCCACAGCTGGTGATGGAATTGGCGGCACCCCACCCAAGTGCACTGGCATCAGTTTGTAGAACAAAGCCAGATGTTATCTATCCACCATTTTAGTTCCATTTCAGCTTTGATTTGTAGCTTCATAGGTATGTCAAAGTGACCTGCATTTATTTTGAGTGCTTGTATTTTTGCTCTCTGTATGCTTTGGTAATGTAAAGGTCTAAATTGTGTGGCTGGAAAAGCAGCCACCATTTTGCCAATTACTTTAGCTACCAATCTGATGGATGGTTTGCTGATGTCAATGAGGTTATTGCAAGCCTCTATTAATTATGTTGCCTTTCCCTTAGGCAAAGTCACCGACATGTGAACAGTCAATGGAGAACCCCAAATAGTCCATAGTAGTGGAAGGCATTAATTTAGATTTAACTGGATGGATAATAAACCCCAGTTTTTCAAATAACTGTTTTGTGGCTGTTACAGTTTGTTTGGCCAATTCCAAAGTTTTGCCCACAATAAGTATGTCATCTAGATATGCCATGACCATGTGTTTTTGTTTCCGTAGAAACGCTAGGGCTGGTTTCAAAATTTTTGTGAACAGCCTGGGGGCTGGTGATAACCCATTTGGTAGTGCTTTATACTGCCACAGCTGTCCCATCCAGTTGAACTTTAATGAACATCTGTGGTCACCTGGTATAGGCACTGAATAGTAAGCATCTTTTAAATTGATGCTGGCCATGAAGTAACCTTTGGAAATTAATTGTTTAGCAGTAACAAAGGTTTCCATTTTGAAATGAATATATTGTACAAATGTATTCAATTTGGTCAGATCTATGATGATGCGACAACCACCATCTTTTTTGTCTTTGGTAAATATATTGGACACAAATTCTAGTGGTTCGTGTTGGGTTTTTTCAAATTACACCTTTTACGTAAAGCTGCTCCAGTTCAGCTTGTGCCTTTGATTTTTCTTTACTAGAAAGTACGAACATTTGGTTCGGTATATGTTGAACCGGATGGCCGTACTTGTGTATAAGTTCTATAGTATATTCCTGGATACTGCTTAAAATGTAAATATCGGTTGTTAACATGCTCCATGCATTCAAAAAGGAGTGTAATCTACCCTCAACCTCCATGCACCCTATATTTTGTAGGGAACCATACCCACCTACCTCCATAGTTACCAGTGGCAGGTTTACATCTTCCTGTAAGTTCTTTGCTGATGTTGATGCGCTGGTGTCTGGATTTGTGGTTTGGTTTGCATTGGATGTCTGCGTATCATCCAAGAAGGCCGACCTGGGCCATGGCCTAAAAAAGACTCATGTTTAGTGTACCGGGCCTTCGAGCTTTCACCAGTCAGTCTTGCTCTACTGGTGGGTGCGTAGGGGTGCTGTCTATGGCTGTAGTGGGTTTTTGATGGAGTCCCTTCTATTAGTCCCAGGGTTTTTTCTTCCTCATCGAGCTCCTTGACTTGCTTCGATAGGTTGCCTCCAAATAGCAGTATCGGTGGTTTTATGTTCCCTGGTTTGCACAGACCCACAAATTTTGGATTCAATGTGGGTTGGATGGCACTCTTCCTGATGTTATTTATCTCATATTGAGTGTTTCAAAGCAGTGCCAGTGCATCTTGTTGGTCCTGGGACATGTCCTTGTCATCCACTGTGCGGGCAAATGCAGTTATCCCTTTAGGACTTTCAATACTTTTTGTAGTTTGACATCCATACTTCTGACTGCTATTCCAATGTGTTTCCATATACAGGTGTTTACTACTGGAACATTCAGGGATATGCAGTTGCCCGGTGCAAGGTGTCTTGATGTGGTGTCCAGTACAGCCTGGTCTTGTAACTGGTTGAGAGACATATAGTCTATACTCGCAGCTAGCTTTTGCTCCAGGTTTTTGCCAGTCTGGTCTGGCTGTATAAAGTTGGACACCATGTCCAGTAGGTTTACTCATTCCTGCACCCCCTGCACACTTGACTTTTCTTCTGCAGACCCCTCTTCCAGGTCAGCCCAGAACTGACCCGCAGTGCTCCCCTCTGATGAGGTAGAAGCACTGTGCAGCCCTTCAAGAGGTACTGCTGTGGGTTTGCCATAGAGCCCACTGTGACCCGACTCCATCTCCCGGAGCCTGTCACGTTGGAGCAAATGCTCCACACACCGCTCCATCCGGCTCCAGCGCTCACGGTCGTTGGCCGCCCGCGGTTGTTCAAAGTCGGACTCTTCTGAGTCCACGACCTTGTTTGTTTTTTGTCTAGCCTTACCGCCCGACCGCGTGGATCTGGCCAGTACGGAGGCGACATCGGGCACAGCTGATCCCACTATCGGTGATCTAGGTGCCTCTGGCTGCTGCTGGTTGCCAGCTACTCCGCGGTCCTCTCTCCCCAGCTTTGTCGCAGCCCTCGTCGTCTTCGATTTGTCCATGTTCCCTACCTGTAAGTTGGTATAGGAAAGAAAAAAACCGCAGAGTAAATCTTAACTGCAGGTTCCGGCTTTTAAACTGCCGCTGCGGGGGAACGTCATTCCACCGCTCCTGACGTTTCGCAAAGCGTGTAGCGATATATGACACGCGTCCTGGCGGGGTTCTTTATGTAGTCACTCATGTGAATCCGAAATAAAATCAGATATTCAACAATTCCAAAGAAGCCGATGCCAGTATGTGAACATCGATGATAGGCAAATAATCCCAGTGACATTTAATATAATGTCTCCAGGTAAATGGTTGAGTTCTTTCCTAGAAACAATAGGTTGAATATAACCGGCTGTGGCCTGTAGTTCCAACCAACATTACATTTGTTCAGTCATAAGGGCCTGGCTGTAATTCAGGACCCAGTGATAAATTCAAGAGGCAGGATGATGTAGGTCTGGTTTTATGTATGTGTGCGTGTGTGTCTGTGTGCATGTTCGTATGTTTCAATTGAATGTAGGCATTAAGGGCAATGACAGAATTTGTTGCCCAACTCCAAATGGCCTAATCCTGAAAAGGAGGTAGTGGACCACCTTTATGAATTGCTGCAATATTTCTGGTGAAATTACCTTCATAAATCTGTGGCCCTCTGAACCTACCCTATTCATGTACCTGTCTCAATATTTCTTACATTTTGCCTCAACAACCTCTTCCAGCAGCATGATCCACATACCTACCAACCTTTGTGTAAAAAGGTTGCTCCTCAGATTCCGATCAATCTTTTCGCCCTCACCTTAAACTCACGTTGTCTGGATCTCAATTCCCCTACTCTGGATAAACATATGGTAATGTTAAGGTCTATTGTGCATTTACTTGATCTACTCCTCTCATGATTTTGTATACCTCTATCAGATCTCCCCTCATCCTCCTGCGCTCCAAGAAAAGTCCCAGTCTGCTTAACCTCTCCCAATCGCTCAGCTCCTCGACTCCTGGCAATATCCTCGTAACTTTTCTCTGTACTCTTTCCAGATTGACAATATCTTTCCTGTAGCATGGTGAACAAAACTGAACAGAATACTCTAAATGTGGCCTCACCAATGTCTTGCACAATTGTAACATGACCACCCAACTTCTATACCCAATAATCTGGCTGATGAAATTAAGTGATGGATGTTGAATTCCTCCAGACAAAATATTTTCTCTACACTTCTAATTTCAATATATTGTTCGATTGTTGTTCAAATTGATTCTTCAGCTTCAGACAGTAGGTTTGAAGAAGGGTCTCTACCCGATACATCACCTATTCCTTGCCTTCTGAGATGCTGCCTGACCCACTGAATAACTCCAGCTTTTAGTGTCTATCTTTGATTTCAACCAGCATCTGCAGTCCTTCCTACACAATAAACGATTGCCTCCAGTTTCAATGGCTATAGTTATCTATTTAGCTTTAACATGTTGAGTGTAAACACGTGACTTTGCAGACAGCACCCGTAGTCAGGATCAAACTCAGTTCTCCTGCACTGTAAGTGTTGTAAGGCAGTAACTCTACCACTGTGCCACCATGCTGCTTAAGTAGTGGCCCAATTCCACCACAATCTGACCCAGTACTGGTGCACAGAAAAGCTTCCACTGCAATTACAGCATTGTTCTTTAATCTTTAATCCATTGCAATGTGAGAAATATTCAGTATTATTTGATTACTATCCTCGAGGTGCACCACAAATTGGTCACAATAGAAAATAAGTTGCATTTATATAGAACCTTTCATGATTTAAAAAAAATCTAAATAGTTTACATTGAATTAATTTAGAGTCTAGAGTAGATTCAGCTCCTTCTGTGTCATCGCTGAATGTAATGATGTGGTGGAGCTGTACAATCCGCAGCTTTGGCCCGCTGGGTCTTTTGTCCGATGCTACTATGAGCCTCGTCGCCCTAGAGGAGCAGACGGAGGCCCGTCTGGTCCAGAGGATGCCCCTCGCTCTCAGGATGAGGAGCTGCTGCACGGTAACGATGCTGGGGTGCCTGTCGCATCTGTGGGCGTGGACGAGATGAAAGCCAGCTGTTCTGCAGGGAGCGACAAAACACATTAAATGCATGTTGTTTCAGACAACACTCGCGGTTTGCGAGTAGGACATTCTGCTACTGATAGATCAAGACGTTTGGTGGTGGACACACTGCTGGACCAATGTGACATTCTGTGTCTGCAAGAAACCTGGATGGCGAAACAAGATCTGGATAAGTTGAACACTCTACACATGAATTTCCATGGGGCTGGAGAGTCCACTACCGACCTCAGTACGAGGCTGGTTCGGGGTAGGATAGCTGGTGGTGTAGCTATACTGTGGAACATCAAATATGACTCACTGGTGAAGGTGGTGCATCTAAATGTTGACTGGGCCATAGGGCTAGAGTGTAATTATAATAAAAATAAATTTACTGTCTTAAATGTTTATACACCGTATGAATCATATGAGCATGAGGGCGAATTTCTGAACAGGTTAGCTTTTGTTCAGTCCTTCATAGCTCATCCTGTGTCTACGTCATGGGTGATTTTAATGCTGACATGCAGATAGCAAATCTTTATTTGCAGCACACCTGCAGCAGTTTTGTAATGAGTCTAAATTAATTCTATCGAGTAAAGCTCTGTTGCCTGACACAAGTTTTACCTATGTTAGTGAAGTGTGGCACACAACATCTTGGTTAGACCATATTATGACCACAGCTGATGCTCATGCCTCACTGGAAAATGTGGAGATTTGTTATGAACTTGCCACCTCTGATCACATACCTATTGCTGCACGGTTAAATGTTGAGAATGTCCCCCTGCTGTCCAGTAATAATAATGTTGCTTCCTCAAGTAAACTGGACTGGTCAAAACTGAGCAGAGAGGTTATGGCTGGATACTTACTGTGAACGGACAGTTTTTTAAATAATGTTGTATTGCCTCAAGAGTCCCTAATGTGCTCAGATATGAATTGTAAGGATGTGCAACATGCTGAAAAACTCTGTGCCATGTATGATGTTATTGTGAAATGTCTCAATGCTTCCAGTGAACCCTTTCGTAAAAGTAAATGTAAGGTACCCAACATCAGACCTGGGTGGAATGAGTTTGTGGCTGAGCAGTACACCGAGGCAAGAGCGGCCTTTAGACTCTGGTCAGAGGCAGGTAGGCCTAGACAGGGGGTATTGCTAGATATGAAAAAACGCACAAATGCTAGAGTTAAGTATGCACTTCGTGTTATTAAGAAAAATGAAAACACAATGAGAGCAGACTCGCTTGCCAGAAAGCTACAGAACAACAACCTTACTAACTTCTGGAAAGAGGTCAAAGTAATGAATAATAATAAAACACCCCTACCGTCTGACATTGAAGGTGTTAGTAGCCCAGAAAAAATAGCTGAGATCTGGCGTGAGCACTACCGAAACCTTTTTAATTGTGTTAAAAGTAACCCAGTTAGAATCAATCATGAACATATTGATCTCTCAGCAGATATGATAGTTAGGGCAGCAGATGTCTATGATGCCATTAACATGTTGGATAACAACAAAGCCTGCGGTATGGACTGCATTACTGCCAAATATGCCAGCTATAAGCTCTGCCCTTTGCTTTCCATGTGCTTTAATGGTTGTCTGGTTCATGGTGTCCTGCCAAATGCTATTATGTCTGTAATGTTAGTGCCTGTGCTTAAAGACAAGGCTGGTAAGCTCAACAGTATTGACAATTATCGACCTATTGCATTAGCCAGTATCTTGTCTAAAGTACTGGAGAGAATACTGCTAACAAAGCTAGAAATGTATGTCCTTACTACTGACAATCAGTTTGGGTTCAAAAGAAAACATGGAACTGACCAGTGTATCTATGCTCTTAAGGAGATTGTGTTCAGGTACACAAGCCTGAATTCATCTGTATTCCTATGTTTTATTGATGCGTCCAAGGCATTTGATAGAATTAATCATGAACAATTGTTTGTAAAATTGCTAGATATAGGTACCCCTAAATTTTTAGTGAGAATTTTAGTGTTTTGGTATGCCCATCAAACGTTTCAGGTTAAATGGGACAATGTTGTATCTGCTCCATTCTGTGTTAGTGGCGGAGTGCAGCAAGGAGGAATTTTGTCTCCTATTTTATTTAATGTTTATATGGATGAATTATCAAATCAGTTAAATAGGTTAAAAACTGGCTGTCTTGTGGGCAACACTATTGTTAATCATCTTATGTATGCAGACGACCTAATCCTGCTCTGTCCATATAGTGCTGGGCTGCAGCAGATGTTGAAGGTGTGCTCTCAGTATGGCCTTGATTATAACATAAAGTATAATGCTAAGAAAAGTCGCATAATGATAGTTAGAAGCGCTGAGGACAGGAAATCAACTTTTCCGACCTTTTACTTGTCAGACAGTCCTCTTGCTGCGTGTGAGGAAATTAAATACCTAGGTCATCTCATATCCGATGACTGGACTGATGACAAAGACCTCTACCGACAGTGCTGCAAAAATTATTTTCAAGCTAACATACTTATAAGGAAGTTTTCTTTGTGCTCTGACTCTGTGAAGTGTTCCTTGTTCAGAACCTATATCACACCGTTATATACTGCTCAATTGTGGTCTAACTATAAGAAAAAGAGTATGCAGAGGCTCAAGGCAGCATACAATGATGCAATGAGGTTGCTGCTTCGTGTCCCTAGGTGGCATAGTGCCAGTCAATTGTTTGTGTCCACTAGAGTGCCAACCTGTGAGGCACTCTTAAGACAGCTGATGTTTAGTTTTATGTGTCGCCTGGATAAGTCAGAGAAACACATAATTGAAGCCCTAGTCAGCCCTCTAAAAAGCTGCTATATATTCACTTCTAGGCTAAGATGGCATTGGTGCAATAGCTTGTATATCTTATAGGCCAATATGCAATGTTTAATGCATTTTTTGTATCTCCTTATACTGCATGATGTGTTATATGGACCTGTGTCTGAAATAAAGCTTTTATTAATTGCATTATTTAAATCATGTCATGTTGTAACGCAAGAAATGCAGCAGATGGTTTTCACAAAGCAAGGTTTCACAAATACCACTTGAGAAATGATCAGATAAATTGTTTGTTATTAATGTTGATTAACCGGGTCAATATTTATTTTCAGTTCCCAGGCAGAGTCTCATTGAACCAATTGCAGTCCCACGATCACACAATTAGAATCTTCGTTTAATGTCTCTTTTAAAAGACAAATGTGTAGAAATGTATCCTCTGCTTTATATCCCCAAACTGAAAAATAATTAAACCAGCTGAACCACCAGCTAACCAACCTAGACATCATTTGGGAACTGCTCCAGAACAGGTGAAATAAGTACTTTGGTGAAGATAAAGTCAAATAGTTTATTCTTTTGTGATGGTTCACTCATCACTTAACTCATGACCATCCTAAGAGCTGGGACCAACATGACATAATCACATTAATTGTTTATAGTACTCCTGGAATACTTTTGGTGATGGACATTAAATACACATTGCAAAATACAATATTACTGCCACTCTGAAATATCACAGCAGATGTTAGACTTGGAGGTTTCGGCAGGTGTCATTGTGCTTCACCAAATTCTTTTTCTGGGGATACAGTGTGGAAACAGATCCATCAGCCCTCCGAGTCCGCGCTGACCATCAATCACCGCACATTAACATTATCTTACACATTTTACATTTTGACCAAGCCTATTAACCTGCAAACCTGTACATCTTTGGAGTGTGGGAGGAATACGAAGATCTCGGAGAAAACCCACGCAGTCATGGGAAGAACATACAAACTCCATACAAACACCCATAATCAGGATCGAACCCAGGTCTCTGGCGCTGTAAGCAGTGTAAAGGCAGCAACTCTACCACTGTGCCACCATGCCGGTCGAATTCTGTTAGACGTTTTTGAATCCAAAATCAATGCTGATTCATTTTTGGACACCCTTTCCTCATTGATCCTATCATGATTATTAAACCTATGATGTGTCTGTGTAGCCAGTAGTTAGGTCGTATCCTGGATACTGGTGGACTATTTATGAACATTCAGTATTTTCATATTTTGGTATGGCACCCGATGCAGCTGAGCAAGATATTGCAAAGGTAAGATGCCTGAGGTTTATCTTTGTTTTGCCTTTATCAGCACTAGGAAAGATGGCCAGAGATTTTGAAACCAATTATCTCATCCCCTGTGGTTGTATTATCAATGCTTGTTGGTTATCATAAATTAGCACACCTCATGCCTTGTGGGTTTCCTCCGGGTGTTCTGGTTTCCTACCACATTCCAAATGTGTACAGGTTTATAGATCAATTAGCTTTGGTAAAATTGTAAAAATGTCCGTAATGTGTAGGATATTGTTAGTCTACGGGTTGATCATTGGTCGGTGCGGACTCAGTGCACAGAAGAGCCTGTTTCCGCGCTGTTTCTCTAAAGTCATAAAGTTAAAAAGAGGGGGTATCCTTCAGCACCTTTCTACAGAATGTTCAAAAGAGTAAGCACTAATGGGATCACAGCCATTGTACGAAGAAATCGAACAGCAATCACACTGAAAGTTGTTGATGGAACAATTAAATAATCTTGGTGGTGAGTACTCCTGCTGCTTATCAGATGTTCATTATAATTAAGGGAAGACGTCACTGTTGCATTAAAAATCAAACTGTCAGTGTGCCATGCAACTCAATGTCAGGACATGCCTCTTCTGTGCATAACTATCAGCGGACACCTGCCAATATATTATCGCTGTGACATCCTGCAGCATAACTGTGGGTAAAACCCACAAAGAGTGTGTCTAGCACTGAGAAAGTGAATATTACAGAGCCCAATCTTGCAGCTGGACTTTCCAAAGTTTAATTCAATTCAATTCAATTCAATTCAATTCAATTCAATTCAATTCAAAGCACTTTATTCGTCCCCGAGGGGCAATTTAAAAAGGCGCATTACAGTAGCTTTTTAAAAAGGGACACAATCAACAAACATAAGCAGCACACATACTGCACAATCAACCAGCACACGCATTTCACAGACACACTGCACAATCACACATCAACATTCAACACAAAGTTTGTCCAGAATCATGCAATTTTATTTTGAAGTCTCGTGAGTGACCACGTGAAGAGCCCGCCAGCCGCATGTGCCGGCAGCCACAATATGAAATCCTAGCTCCTTATGGAGCCCCACGGCAGCCTCCAAATCTGGCCGCCTGCTCCCATTCCAATACGTCGATGCATGGCGAGCGAGTCGGAGCAGTTCGAAACTGCTCTGGCAGGTAAGTTCATTTTATTTTCAGCAGAGTGCTGTGGTACGGCGGGCCTGGAGTAGCTGTTGGAGGCAGCTGGTTTTGGGCCGCCGTGGAGGCTCCATAAGGAGCTAGATACAATATTGCGGCTGCCGCCATTGGAGCTCCGAACGGGAGCAGGCGGCGGAATTTGGAGGCCGCCGTGGAGGCTCCATAAGGAGCTAAGATTTCATATTGTGGCGCAGCGAGGTCAACGATCGCTGCAAAAGATTAGCAGCAGCCGGTGAGTTAAAAATAGCTACCGCCAGGAGCTACCGCCAGGTAAGCTCAGCTGCCGAAGCACTGAGCAATATTAAACAAAGATGCTGCCGGCAGAGGACGGCTCAGCTACGCTGCAGCAGCATATAGTGGATGCTTTATTTTTAGGTCCGCTATAAATAGAGTTAGCAGGTTTTTAATAACAGAAGGAACTTGGTCACGTTTGTGACTATCGTAGCAGATAGCATTCAAAGGTCATGTTTAATTCTTTGGCAATATAACAATGTATCTAATCATGCCAATAAAGTTTAAATTGATAATGAAATAAATTAATTACAAAGGACATTTATTATGACATATACCAAATGGTGTAGTGAAATTGGACTTGCCATTGTAGTCCAGAGCTTTTGGCTTAGGAAGCATTTATTGAGCTATGTCTATCAGACACCTGTGGAAGCTACACGTGGTTCAGGGTGGCATCATGATAATTTCCACTCACTAGTGGGGACTGTTGGAGATTCTTTTATAAGAGACTCCAACTATGTGGATATCGATAGGACAGTTGAATCTCTGATCTAATGGGGATATGCTTCTTTTAATCATATAGAAACATAGAAACATAGAAAATAGGTGCAGGAGTAGGCCCTTTGGCCTTCGAGCCTGCACCGCCATTCAATTTGATCATGGCTGATCATCCAACTCAGTATCCTGTACCTGCCTTCTCTCCATACCCCCTGATCCCCTAAGCCACAAGGGCCACATCTAACTCCCTCTTAAATATAGCCAAATAACTGGCCTCAACTGCCTTCTGTGGCAGAGGATTCCAGTGATTCACCACTCTCTGTGTGAAAAATGTTTTTCTCATCTCGGTCCTAAAAGATTTCCCCCTTATCCTTAAACTGTGACCCCTTGTTCTGGACTTCCCCAACATCGGGAACAAACTTTGTGCATCTAGCTTGTCCAACCCCTTAAGTATTTTGTAAGTTTCTATAAGATCCCCCCACAATCTTCTAAATTCTAGCCAGTACAAGCCAAGTCTACCCAGTCTTTCTTCATATGAAATGAATATCCCAGGAATCAGCCTGGTGAACCTTCTCTGTACTCCCTCTATGGCAAGAATGTCTTTCCTCAAATTAGGAGACCAAAACTGAATGCAATACTCCAGGTGTGGTCTCACCAAGACCCTGTACAAAAGCAGTAGAACCTCCTATACTCAAATTATTTTGCTATGAATGCTAACATACCATTCGCTTTCTTCACTGCCTGCTGCACTGGCATGCCTACTTTCAATGACTCATGTACCATGACACCCAGGTCTTGTTGCATCTCCCCTATTCCTAATCGGCCACCATACAGATAATAGTCTACTTTCCTGTTTTTGCCACCAAAGTGGGTAACCTCACATGTATCCACATTTCACTGCATCTGCCATGCATTTGCCCACTCACTCAGCCTAGCCAAGTCGCCTTGCAGCCTCCTAGCATCCTCCTCACAGCTAACACTGCCCCCCAGCTTTGTGTCATCTGCAAACTTGGAGATGTTGCATTCAATGCCCTCATCCAAATCATTAATATATATTGTAAATAGCTGGGGTCCCAGCACTGAGCCATGCGGTACCCCACTAGTCACTGCCTGCCATTCTGAAAAGGACCCGTTTACTCCTACACTTTGCTTCCTGTCTGCCAGCCAGTTCTCTATTCACATCAATACTGAACCCCCAATACCGTGTACTTTAAGTTTGTATACTAATCTCTTATGTGGGACTTTGTCGAAAGCCTTCTGAAAGTCCAGATATAACACATCCACTGGTTCTCCCTTATCCACTCTACTAGTTACATCATCAAAAGATTCTATATGTTTCATCAGACATGATTTTCCATGCTGACTTTGTCCAATGATTTCACTACTTTCCAAATGTGCTGCAATCCCATCTTTAATAACTGACTCTAGCAGTTTCCCCACAACCGATGTTAGGCTAACTGGTCTGTAATTCCCCGTTTTCTCTCTCCCTCCCTATTTAAAAAGTGGGGTTACATTAGCTACCCTCCAATCCTCAGGAACTACTCCAGAATGTAAAGAGTTTTGAAAAATTATCACTAATGCAACCACTATTTCTGCGGCTACTTCCTTAAGTACTCTGGGATGCAGCCTATCTGGCCCTGGGGATTTATCGGCCTTTAATCCATGCAATTTACCTAACACCACTTCCCGGATAACCTGGATTCCACTCAGTTCCTCCATCTCATTTGACCCCCGGTCCCCTGCTATTTCTGGCAGATTATTTATGTCTTCCTTAGTGAAGACAGAACCAAAGCAGTTATTCAATTGGTCTGCCATGTCTTTGTTCCCCATGATCAATTCACCTGTTTCGGACTGCAAGGGTAAGTCTGCAAGACTGCAACACTATGCTCCGTGTACCAGAATCATTAACAGGCGGCTCCAGACATATGCCTGTGCTAACACCTGGCAGGATTGCAGCATTCTCCCACTCTGTCATGGGGAGAATCGGAAAAAGGTGACTCTGGTTATATGGGGGCCAGAGGGCTGAGGTAGCAACACCTTGTGCAGGGTGCGCTCTATTTCCTCCCCTGATATACTCTGTTGAGGCTCAAGAAGTGAGCAAGGACTCGGAGTCATTAACAAGTGCAACAAGTCTGGTGAGTACAATAAATAATGATGATTTATACCAAGAGCAGAGGACCATGGCAGTGCGGAAACCCGATGGCCACTTCAGAGTTGCTGGCAGCGCCGATCTGCACAGCTAGTTCTGATCCGGCTCCTAGATGGAGCAGCTTTACAACCCCGAGTCGGGGCAAAGCTAAAGCCAAGTCTGTGAGACAAGTCCTGTCGGAAGATTCGGGACAAGAGGATTCTGTCCCCACATCTATGGCAGATGTGATTGGCCACTCGTCTCAATTTAAAAATCTGATGGATCAGATGGTGGCACAAAATAAGCTCCGTGTTACGGAGGCATGCACAGGCAGTTTGGGTTATTTGCCTGTAGTGACACCTGATTCAGGGTTGCAATATTCCTCCCACTCAGATAAAGAGAGTGTCAGAGATGGCGGCACTAAATATGTTCTGTGTTACGGAGGCATATACAGGCAGTTCGAGTCATACGCCTGTGGCAATGCCTGGTTCAGGGTTGCAGTATTTCCCCCACTATGTCGAGGGGAGTGTTCGAGATCAGTAAGGAGATAACTCCAAACATGAGTATGTGCCAGAATCCCATGCTTTAATGCATGATGTACGAGAGTCAAATAAGGGAGAGCTGGCTGCTCTTGCCTCTAAATTTGCTGTTCCCTCGGGGACGGGCAAGCCACCACAAGAGGAGTTGGCCTGCGACATCAGCTACCTAACATCACACCAGCTGAAGTAGATGTGGCCAGATAGGGTCTGCAAATGGAACTTCGCTGAAGCTCCAACAAGCAGATCGACCCGGGGTCAGAGACGCTGGCAGGTAACGTCTCTTTATTAACCTCCGTAAAACTCAGAAATGGAGCAGTCTGTCGGCCCAGGTTTGGGTTTACTGGCAGCATGGAGTGTCTAGTATATTTTCACTGTCTCTGGTAAAGATCAGGTTGATGCAGAAACATTGGCAGGGGGCCTTGCATAGTAACCTTTGTAAGTTCCAAGTAGGAACAGCTTGGTTACCCTGGTTCAGGGTACACCATCATGGAACTGGCTGGCCATATGGGGCATATTGACCAGGGAAGCACTGCCTCAACATCTGTGATGGAGGTTATCAGGCTGCTCAGTAGAGTTAAGTAGTTGAAGCCACCCTCAACACATGTTTAAATTTCTGCTCAGTTAGTGGAGTTGCCAGTTCATTGGAAATACCATTTCCATCCTCTCTGGGATAGGTAGCCACCAGCAGGAAGCTGGTCTGGCATATAATATTTGTATCTGACCTGCAGGTTCATGTTGTGAATAAAACAATGTATTTATAATAATCTGTAGGCTCTCAATACCAGTATTCCTGATTGAGTGGCGGGTCGAAGAGATTGTGTTGCGAACTCTGCCGACTCAGACAAGTGGTTTCAGTCGGAGGACTGCGAAGCAATTCCTGAATCAGGCTTGCATTATGCTAAATTCCAATCTGAGTAAGAACGCTGAGGATTCGTGGTGAATTTTATAGTCAAAAGTTGACAGGGAACTCGTATTCCCGCATCAAGGGGAGACTGTGTTTTCAGCTCCAGTCATAAGGTTCTGATTATATGTGATCAGCGAAGTATGAATAACTAGATAATGGATCTTCCTCGGCAAAAAAAGCTAAGACATTTTCTGCCTGTATGGTCAATAGAGGAACGGTGGTTCCAAGTGGAATCAGTGACATCTCACGGAGGATGAGTGGTCTGCCCAAGAACAAGAGAGGTATATTTCTGATACTTTCAAGATTACAAAAACAAGGAGCATGCCGAATCAGGTTAGGATTTGACTAATCTGATGATGTGTTTAGTTACCCAGTTTAAAATGAATGATTGGCTTTCAGCAATTTAACTGAATCAGAGAATCGATCTTCAAGATATATACTTTACCATATCTATACACATGAGGCACCGATTATCTGGTGTTTTGATAACAAAGCCAGTGGTGGAAGCTCATGCTGCCGTACTCAAATCAAAGTGCATTGTGTCATTGAGTTTTAGATAATATACAAATTTTGCAGCTGATAAAACTTAGAGGTTATCAGTAGATACCTCTTGCGATATTAAGAATGAGATAACCATGAAATTTAACAGTGCCAATTTTGACTATTCATTCAGGCCATGGTAAGGCAGCTGAAGCAACTCCTATTTACTCAGTCATGAGTGATGGCTGGGGCAGCCTGGCTTCTCGGGCAGCTAGCTCTGCACGATTGTATGGGAAGTTTGTGAACAAAGTATGTGAGTTACTTTTAAATGGAAGTAACAGAGGTTTGTGTGGCTTTCAATTTGAGCCTAGAGAAGTGTTTATTTGATGGCACAATTGACACTGCTTGTGCTGCTCTGTCATGCTCTATAGTACCATAAGTGGGACGATAAATGATTGGTTATTCACCTGCTGTTCAATAACGTTATGCAGGGTGCCATTTATATGAACACCCTAAAAGCCTACACTCATTGTAGTGTGCGATGTATATTAGCAAATTATTATGCAAATATTCTTCTACTGTATTCCTAATGGGAGCAGCATTTTTAAGATGATTATGCTTCCAGCAACTGATCTCAGCACAACTAACACAGCCTTTACTCAATCTCTGGCTCGGTCTCTGGGTCATAACTGACATTAGGGTAGCTTGTTATGGGACTGATCTCATAAGCAAAATGGGCATGATTGCGTACATCTGAATTTGACAGCATATCCACCGGAGCAGAGATTGGGGGTGTCATTAGGTATACAAGAGCACTGAGCTTGCTAGTACCTATGAGATGAAAGATAGTTTCTTTATCATTATTCAATAGTCTCTAGATATTGCTGATGGCTCATTAGCAGCCAATAGAATGGATAGTTCCCTTTCATCATACATCAAGAGGCTTACATAGATGTGTGTTTAGAATTACTAAAATTTGGTTGAATATGTCTGGATATTTGCAGATAGAATTCTGAACAGTGTTGCATTAGTTATTGTCCAACTCAAAGTCAATTGGGACTATGGTCCGGTTAAGAGCAATGGCCATGTATGCAAGTTAGCATCATGGTATGAATAACCCATGTTTTCTACCATTAATTGCTTATCTGTTTAAGTGTTTCACACACAGATTGGGTTACTGCATGAAACCGCAGAGCTTTGAAGTCTTCACAAGTCACTCACTTGACTGAGATAAAATAGAAAGATTAAACGAGAACTTACCATTGAAGTTTGATCTTTATTTGATGAGGTTGAAGTGAAGGAATACGTGCCCTCCACTCCCAACCATACTTCTCAAAAAGATCATTTGGTAGTTCTAAGGTCGTTAATCTTTCTATAGCTTAAGTTCAGCAACTAGTCTGTGGTTTCATACAGCTGCTCTGAAGATTGACGCACATGCGGCTGGTGGGCACTTCATGTATTCCCTCACTTCAACTTCTCATAAACTAAAGATCAAACATCAAACGGTAAATTCTCGTTTAATCTTTCTATTTTATGGATGCCTTGAAAAGCTCAATCTTGTTGCACCTTACTGTGCAAAAATTACCCTAGTGTTGATTAAAATCTCATTGCCTAGAAGCAACCGATTTAATCATAGTCATACATTTCTATATCATGGAAGCAGGCCCTTTGGCCCATCAACTCTGTTGACCATCAAGTACCCATTTACACTAATCCCAATTTTAATTCTCCCTATGTTCCAATCAGGACCCTCCAGATTATACCACTCCACCGTACGTGAGGGACAAAATGCAGTGGCTAATTAACTTTCCAAACTGCATGTCTTTGGGATGTGTGAGGAAATCAGAAAACATGGGGCAAATCTATGCAGTGTCAGGAAGAAGATGCACTTAGGCAGCACCTGAGTCAGGATCAAATCTGGGTTTCTGGAGCTGTGATGTTGCAGCTCCATTAGTTGGCCTGCAATTTCCCGCACGATAATCTGAAGGACTGTCACACACTATACCATTCTATTATAAATCAGTGGTCTGAATCAGGAGTCTTTATTGCTGCTGGACTAATAATCATTTGTTACATTACAGAGTTTCAGCAACACAGCATACTTGTGACCATTTATCTATTTGCAAAAATGTTACACATTCACTGCAAATGTTATTCTTCTTGTAATTAGATATATTGACCTGCATTCATCTGTGACTACATTGCATTATACCCAATTATTTCAAGTATTTCTTCCCAAAACACTGCTAGTGTAGGCGTTTGGTTTATGCATCATTTGTGAAGGTCATTAGTAAAATGATATGAGTTATGACTGCCCAAGGATTGATGCCTATGGGATTTTTCTAGTACTCTTGACAAAGTATGTTCAACTAAATTCTAGATGAATCAAAGAGGGTACTCTTTTCCAAAGGAGGGGCGGATAAACTTCTTCTGTCAGAGGGTAGTTAATCTGTGGAACTCATTGCCACAGAGGGCTGTGGAGGCCAAGTCAGTGAATATTTTTAGGGCAGAGATAGTCAAATTCCTGATTAGAATGGGTGTCACGGGTTACGGGGACAAGGCAGGAAAATGGGATTAGGAGGCAGAAATCAGCCACGATTGAATGGCCAAGTAGACTTGATAGGCCAAATGGCCTGTTTCTACTGCTATAACGTGAACTTGTGAAATGGATTCAAAAGATTATCTTACAGTGGTTGTCACTCATACCTAGGGACAACATTGCCTAGAATTAAAATAATCCAGTTTCTCTTGAATATGTTACCAAACAAAACAAGGAAATGTTTACTTATTCCCACTGAACTGAAGTTGGAATCATGTTATCTTTCATTCTTTCCTACTATTAGAGTAACTGCTATCTGTCAAGAACAGTAACACATCACATCAGGAAGAGAAGGAAGGATTAAAATGAACCAGATAAATAATGCTTGTTGATTAACATCTTTCAATGTTACGTGTGCGCCAGTGAAATTGTATTTTGGAAGGGGAATTGTTATATACAATAGTTCAATCCATATGTTTCTTCTTCAAAGGCTCTATCACAGGATGACAAATTCTGTTTACTTGAATGGAGAACAAAGTGATTACAGTTTTCCGCTGGTCAGGTGAAGAGACTCATCAATCCATCAGCATTAATCTACAGGACTACTGAACTATGTCCCTGGTTTTCTGATAGGAAAACAAGTTCCAAAACTGACACCTAATTTCTTTAAAAAATATTAATCTTGCATTTGAATAATTGATGGAATAAACTTCAAGAATACCAACTAAAAATTATGTTTACAAAATAATTTATGCACTTTCTTAATATTATTTAAGTGTTGTTTGTCTATGCATTCCTTTGTGTTTAATACTTTTGCATAGCTTCATGGCCGATGCTACTTCCATTCTCCTGTGTACAGTAGCTTATAAAACCAAGTTGTCTATTTTTTATTCTAGTTTTAAACTGTGCAATGCTACTAGGATTAGAGTTTTAAAAATTGGAGCTGTTGTCAAGTTTATCACAAACATTAATTTAAAGGTCATCAGGAGAGAAAATAGTTTTATTCTTATAAGATGCACAATAACACCATGCTTATTGTTGCTAGCTTAGCCATCAGAGATAGTCATTATTTTGTCATTCACTTGTCAAAATTGTGTCATTGCCAGGTGTTCATGCTACATGTAAATTTACAACACCTTTCAGCAAATTGACCACTGAAAGCCTGGGATGAACTAGTTCTCTGAACTAGAAAACCAGTAGAGATTTATTCCCTGCAAATGTTCAAAACAGCAATCACTAATGGGACCACAGCCATTGCAAGAAGAAATCAAACAACAATTAACACTGCAGGTTGTTGATGGAACCTGTAAATAATCTTGGTGGTGAGTCCTCCTGCTGCTTATCAGGTGTTCATTATATTTAAGGGAAGACATTACTGTTGCATTAAACCTTGAACTGTCGGAGTTAAGGACCTGTCCCACTTTCCCGAGTTACTCGCGAATTCTCCCGAGTTTTCCCCTTGACTCAAACTCAGAGAATGTCTGTAGCGAGTCCGTAGGAGATGGTAGGAGTCCGTAGATATATCGTAGTGGCTCGTTATGCCAGCCGTAGGTACTCAGGGCATCAGGTAAGTCGGGACGTTTTTTCAGCATGTTGAAAAATGTCCACGACTAAAAGAAAAAGCCCCGTGTACCTACAGGTGGCTATTACCGTAATTCTCCAAGTTTGAATCAAGGGGAAAACTCGGGAGAATTCATGAGTAACCCAGGAAAGTGGGACAGGGGCTTTAGCTTCATCAGTATGCCATGCAACTCAATGTCAGGACATACGTCTTCTATGCAGTACTGCCATTGGACACTTGCCAATGTACCACCACTGTGTCATCCTGCTTGACTGTGGGTGAAACCCATAAATGGGGTGTCTAGCACTGAGGAAGTGAATATTACGGAGCCCAATCTTGCAGCAGGACTTTCTAAAGTTTGCCCAGAATCACGCAATTGTATGGATGCTTTGAAAAGCTCATTCATAGTGCATTCAAACAATACTGGTTAGACAATACAAACCAGATGAGGCAATAACTCGTGTAAGGAACCAGCATGGGAGTTAGAAAGCAACAGGTCCTAATGTGACAGACACCAATTAGTTGACTATGGAAACTGAAACAATGTCTATTCCGATTTTTGATGTACGATGCACATCAGAGATATAATTTTGTTTAGGTACATTATTTAACAATGACGAGGCAAAAGTTATTGCGCAAAAGGAAACCACTGTGGAATTGTACCATGCAGCTTCTATGATGGGCATGATTAAATTATGACACATGCAGTCACAAATCATTTGAGTGATCTATGGTGAATCTATGGAATTTGTTGCCACGGATGACTGCGGCGGCCCAGTCAGCAGTATTTTTATGGTGGAGATTGACATAGTTTTGATTAGTACGGGTGTCAGGGGTTATTGGGCAAAGACAGGAGAATGGGATTGCGTGGGAAAGATAGATCGGCCATGATTGAATGGAGGTGTAGACGATAGGCCGAATGGATTTATTCTGTTCCTAGAAATTATGAAAATTTCAATTACCATTTTTGGCTCTGTCATTTTCACCCCATTGAGTGCTTACTACCAAGCAGCAAATCATCTATTCATTTAATAATAGGTAATTATTAAGGAACATAGTTACCCTGTTTCATATGAAGGTCAATAGCTGTGGAGAAGACTAATGCATGGAAGAGAAGTTGGTAATACACTTTCAAGTAATAAAGACACACTGGAATTTGGCTGCAACTTGCTGGTTAAAGATAATGGAGCAGGGGGCATTCTCATCATCATTGTGAAAATGCAATTACAAAATCTGGTTTCTATGCATGCTGGCTAATTAAAAAATTGCAAAAATTCTACCAATAATTGGTGGATATTTTGTGGAGGAATTTACAAGTTCAATCTACAAAAAAATAAATTAATTAGTGTGTACTTCAAATTCTTACATGCCATTCGTATAAATTTGGACATATTCGGCAACTTAAAATTAAATATTTGAGATTTAAGTCACAATTATTATCAAATAGGTTCCTAGGTCCTAAAGCAGGTTCTAGGTTGCAAATCAAAAGTCCATAATTTTTTTGATGTTGTTGATATTTCATAATCAGATTAGTCTGCCCCATCATTTCCTTTCTTAATAAAAAATACAAGTTATAGTCTCTTTTTACCTCCTGCTTTTATGACTGTGAAAGCTTAAACTAATTGGCTAAATAACCTGGGTTTTGGTAAATACCATGATTAATGGCAGCACTTTTTGTCCATACCTTTAGTTGAATAATTAAAAATAAATGCAAAACAGAAAATATCAGATAACTAGGTAAAATGTTTCCAGATTTCCTATTTTGTGATGAAATTTAGATTTCCTGGATTTAACATTTGTCTCCATTGGGATAATGCTCAAAATTAGCCTTGCTTACAAAACAACCCCAAGAATGAATTGACAAAGAAAATATTTTAGTGCAAATTGTTGCAGTTTTATTAGATGCAGTTTCTTGAAATGTTGATCCACAAATCACTTTCAGAACAGCACAGTGATGTATTACTTAAAGCTCTTTGTGATTATGAAGGCACAGAATTTATTGTATGCATGTTTTTCTTTTCATTTCAATTAAATTGATCTATTCAGCTTGCATGGATAATTTTTGTCCTCAATTTTGGGAAGAAAATGTTCTTTGATCTTTTCTTCATTCGTAACTCTGGTCAAATAATATTGAAACCTTAGTTCCAAACATAGCCACAACCCCCTTATCATTGATAGACTCAAAATGGTGGAGTAACTTAGTGGGACAGGCAGCATCTCTGGAGAG
This sequence comes from Leucoraja erinaceus, assembly GCF_028641065.1. Lineage (NCBI taxonomy): Eukaryota > Metazoa > Chordata > Chondrichthyes > Rajiformes > Rajidae > Leucoraja > Leucoraja erinaceus. The sequence goes on along the minus strand of NC_073380.1, from coordinate 72,944,726 downwards.
AAGGAATGGGTGCCGTTTCGAGTCGACACCCTTCTTCAGGCCCTTTATCTTTGCAGTTTATGTAGGAAATTAGTCGTATGAGTCACATGACTATTGCACCTGACTGTTCCTTATTGCATAAGCTTCAATCAAGTGCCAAGAAAGCTATTGCAAAAATTCTTACAATTCTCCAAAAAGTGCAACAAAAATGTTTAAATTCTCTTATTATCTATATTTACAAATAAGCTGGATGCATCATTTCTAAGACAGGTTTTCCATTTACCAGTGATGTAAAATAAATCATCCAATCATTTACATCATAGTTACATTCAAGTCAACAACATTTTGATTTTGTAACTATTAGGATGAAACAAATACTATCTATTGCTGTCTGTGTTAACCTTACAAGTATTATCAAAAAAAATTCACACTGTGACAAATATGAAATGAATACACGTCATTTATAATATATAGTTCAGACGTAAATGCTGTGGTGATCAGACTTTTCAATGGTTTAGGACATTAGCTGAGCTAATATTTTAATTGGAAAAAACTTAAATCACCATCAATAAATTTTATCAGCTCAGTCTCGAAAAATTAAATGATATTGTCAACATAGCCGATTTTCCTAAATTGATAATCATGGATTCAGCCCTTCACAGAAAAAAAAAAAAATTAAATATAATAATAAACACATTTGTAAATAATATCAGTGCAAATGTGATTTTACATCTGTTTTGCCAAATACAAGATGTTCCATGATAATGTTTACAAACTATCTATTGACATATGTTGCTGTGAATAATTGACAAGTTGGTAAAGTGAGTATTATTCTATGATGTACTGTGGCATTTACTTTTGATTTAGAGCTGTGTTGTTCAAATTAAATAAGAATTATGTATTCTAAGTATTGCGTTCCCAGTGGTTTGCCTCCTCAGTTAACTGTTGAATGATGTGAATAATGATCTCAAAATAAATCTAAATTGTCAATATTTAAATAAAAAATCTGAATTGCCAAGTAACTCCAGAATCACAGAAAATCAAAGTGAGAGCCATGATGCAGTGTCATTAATAGCCAACCCGGAACATGAACCCTTTTTGGGGCGGGCACCTACGGATGTCGAACCGGATGGCATCACCCTGCTGCAGCCTTCTGCTGCCTCAAATGCAAGAAGAAGAATAGGCCCTATCTGGTGAATGTGATGGGATCCTACAAGGTTTTCCTGGTCCTTTCATAGGGAAACCAGTGAGTGCAGCTATGGGTCTGAATGTTGCTGCTGATTTGGTGATTCATATTTATTGATGGCAATGCATCTGTTTGCTTTGAATGGTATTTGAGTACACGATTATGGGACCCATATAAAGCTTTTAATGACAACTTGCAGCACTTGTCGGGTGGCGCCAGCAATGGCTGCCTCGCCAACAGCCAGTCTGCCCTTTCTTCTGTTTTTGTTATTTTAAGTGAGTGTTAAAGAGTATGTTTCAGGGTCCCTTGGCGTGTTTTATGTGGGGGGAAACGTTTTAGCATTTCTTACCTCTACGGAGATACGATTTATTTCTGTATCATATCTCAGTCCCCACTGCGGCTTAACATCGTGGAGTGGCGTGACCTTTCCTGGAGACCGACCCGGCGCTTCAACCGCGGGTGCGGCGCGGACTTACCATTGTGGAGCTTGCGATCCTTTTGCCAAGGATCGACTGCAGAGAGCTCCAACCGGGGGCCTGTGGACTTTAACATTGTGGAGCCCGCGGTCCCTGGTTAGAGAACGATTCGGGACCTCCAAGCCGCGGAGAGTATCAACCACCCCGACGAGGGAATTTCGATCACCCCGATGCGAGGGCTTCAAATTGCTGGCTGTGGGAGCTTTGATCACCCCGACTGCAGATGGTTCGACAGCCCCGACCACGGGAGAATAAAGTGGGAGAAGATTGAACTTTTTTTACCTTCCATCACAGGATGTGAGGAGCCACTGTGGTGGATGTTTATGTTAACTTTTATTTTATGTAGCAGTGCCTTGTTGCCTTTCACTTAGTATGGCTGTATGGTAACTCAAATTTCATTGTACCTTAATTGGTACACCTGACAATAAACTGACCTTGAACCTTGAAACGTTGAACCTTGCAGCGCTGGAGACTCAGGTTCGATCCCAAATATGGGTGCTGTCTGTACGGAGTTTGTATGTTCTCCCCGTGACCGCTTGGATTTTCTCTGAGATCTTCGGTTTCCTCCCACACTACAAAGATGTACAGGTTTGTAGGTTAATAGGCTTAGTATATATTTAAATTGTCCCTAGTGTGTGTAGACTTGTGTTAATGTGTGGGGATTGCTGGTCTATGCGGACGGTGGGTCAAAGGGCCTGTATCTCTGAACTAAACTAAACTAAACTACCTGAGGTTGATAAAAAATAATTATCTGATCATAGTAATCTTGGTTTATCTCCAAGTAAGGGATCATGTCAGGCATAGGCCATTAAATAACATCAGGATAATGTTGGTGAAGTCATCTGTCCTGCTTTATCCAAGATCTTGGTGGAACTTACAAAGTGCAGAAATGAAAGGATTTCCCATATAATTTGCTTGATGTCCTGAGAATTTCCAACTGGGATTTCCAACATTTTATGCTGCTTTTAATTTCCATAATATATGCTGCTTTTTCACTGCATTTCAGTAAAATTTCACTGCACCAATTGGTACATTTGGATTGCCTCAGCGCAGAGGGAGAGGGAGAACAAGGTGGGAAGAGACAATGACTTTGGGACTTTAAACTGTCTTGAGTGTTTGTTATTTATTCTATGTTATGACTGCAGGCTAAACCATTTTGTTGGACTGAAAAGTGCAATGACAATAAATTGAATCAAATCAAATCAAAAATCAAATCAAATGTCTCTTGTCTTGTCTCTTGTCTTGTCTGATTGGGGATGATCAGCCATGATCACATTGAATGGCAGTGCTGACTCGAAGGGCCCAAAGGCCTTCTCGTGCACCTATTGTCTATTGGCTATTGTTTATCAAGGCCTCTTGCTCTCTCCATTCCTCCTTCCCTCTTCTCTTAATCCTGCTTTTTTCAACTCTCTTTCCCATTTTTAATGAATTGGTCATTCTATTATTAATTCACAGAAGATGCCTTACCCGTTTTTTTGTCCAACATCTTATGTTTTCATCTCAGATTGCCAGCATTTGCAGTTTCCTTTTACTTTTATACTCTTTTGCTTTCCCATTAGTTTATTTCTTATATTTTCCTCTTTCAAAAGCCTTTTTTAAGGCGATATTAACAAACTCTTCATGCACACAAAAATTTGGTGAGTTCGTTTATGTAAATAAAACAAACCTAAATTTCATGATAAAACTACCATAAAAGGTATAAAAGTACTTGTTAATTGGTTCGCTGATGTAACATCAACTGTTTGAATTCCTATATCATAACAATTTTAATTCCTGTCAGTGGAGCACACTAATTTTAATAAAGAGCTATTAATATTCATACACCAGTTGGTATAAACATTGATGTCAAAGATTTTTTTTACATAAACAATCATTGCCACATAATTAATTTACCGGTAGAGATGAATAAAAATATTTTAATACAATGTCAAAAAAAGTCAGCAATTGATTTTTAGATCTCATGTGCATGATCTGTCATACAAAACCACCCATGAAACTACAACTGCCCACAGTCCTTTTTCAACAGCAAATGTCAAACCCTTGAACTCTATAACTTAATTATACAATGGAAGTTGGTATGAGTAAGAAGGAAATGCAGATGTTGGTTTAAACCGAGGATCAACACAAACGCTGGAGTTAAGGGCCTGTCCCACGAGCATGCAACCTGCATGCGGCAAGCGTGACCTATAGGGCCTGGCCCACGAGCATGCGACTGCATGAGGCAAGCGGGACCAAACCAGAAGCGGGGGCAGAGGTCGAGTGAGTGACATGAAGTTCGAGCGAAGTCCATGGGAATTTTGCGCGTGATGTACGGCGTCGAGACGGCTGCAGGCCGGCAGGCTGTTGCCGCGCGGAATTTTTGAACACGGTCAGTTTTTCGGAGCCCGATGTCGGGACCAGCTCCTCACAACTCCATACGGCACCGGCGATCGAAGTGGGGCTGGCCCCGCGAGGCCATACGACTCAAGTGACCACGTTAGGTCGCGCTCTCCGCATGGAATCGCATGCTCGTGGGACAGGCCCTTTAGGTCGCGCTTGCCACATGGAGTCGCATGCTCGTGGGACAGGCCCTTAACTCAACAGGACGGCAGCATCTCTGGAAAGAAGGAACGGGTGGCTTTTCGGGTTGAGAACCTTCTTAAGAAGTCTGAAGAAGGGTCTCGACCCGAAACGTCACCCATTTCTTCTCTACAGAAATGCTGTATGTCCTGCTGAGTTACTCCAGGTTTTTGTGTCTTTCTAATGGAAGTTGGTGCGTGGAAACACCACCAGCAATGAATTTCCTTTGAAGTCGCACATCATTCTGACATGAATCGATCACTGGAATAGTATAATTGAGGAAAAATGCTTGAACTTCCTAATTGACAGTCTTGTGTAAGATTCAAGAGGTGGCTCATCACCACCTTCTCAGCAGTAATTCAAGGAAGGCAATGAATCCTGGCTCCTGGTGATAATGTACATCTATCGTAAATAGGTAAAAAAACAATGATACAAGTAAATCCAAAGGGTATTAATGTTTATCCATGCTCCAGCAGTGACAGAAGAAATAGAAACATAGAGAAAAAGTCTAAAAGAGACAAAGAAACAGATAAAAAAAATAAAAATGAAAACAAATAGAGAAATTAAAATGACATAAAAAAGAGGGGAAAAAAGGGGGAAAGAATCAAAAGAAAAACACAGGAGTGCATGGCAGGAAGATTGATTTAATTCTATGGCCAAAGTTAGTAGCAGAGCAGTAATTACCGGTTTACAGATGAGTGTTCCTGGATTATAAATGCTTCGAATAAAATGTATATTATGAATGCAATTAACTTAACAATTGCAATATAATTACTTTAATGATTGATCAAATAGAAATAAAAAGGCATTTTCACGCACACACATGTTCAAAACTGCCATTGGTGTCCAGAAAAAACAAATCATTTTTTACTGTTAAAAAATTAATAGAAAGCTATATTGTATTGTATTGTATTGTATTGTAATTAATTTATTAACCAAGTATATAAAAACATACAAGGAATTTGATTTCCCCAACAGTCATACCAAAAAAATAAACAAGACACACAACTATATAAAAAAGTAGTGTTTAAGAGGGAACTGCAGATGCTGGAGAATGGAAGGTTACACAAAAAAGCTGGAGAAACTCAGCGGGTGCAGCAGCATCTATGGAGCGAAGGAAATAGGCAACGTTTAAGGGTTTCGGCCCGAAACGTTGCCTATTTCCTTCGCTCCATAGCTCCTGCTGCACCCGCTGAGTTTCTCCAGCTTTTTTGTGTAACCTTCCATTCTCCAGCATCTGCAGTTCCCTCTTAAACACTGTGCATACTCCACTGCGTTATCTCTTCAAGATATGCCTACCTTGAAGAAGTTCTCCTCTTCTCTCCGGAGACAGTTTCACAACCTCCTCTCTAATTGTCCCCCATCTGTGATCCCTCCTGCCCTCCAACTGTACGACCACATTCTTACCCAGACTCGATACCACAGCCACATCTGCTTCCCGACCTCTCTGTCCTGGGTCTCCTCCATGGCCACAGCGAGCAGCACCGGAAATTGGAGGAACAGCACCTCATATTCCGTTTGGGGAGTCTGCACCCCGGGGGCATGAACATCGAATTCTCCCAATTTTGTTAGTCCTTGCTGTCTCCTCCCCTTCCTCAGCCCCCCTGCTGTCTCCTCCCATCCCCCAGCCTTCGGGCTCCTCCTCCTTTTCCCTTTCTTGTCCCCACCAACCCCCGCCCCCGATCAGTCTGAAGAAGGGTTTCGGCCCGAAACGTTGCCTATTTCCTTCGCTCCATAGATGCTGCTGCACCCGCTGAGTTTCTCCAGCTTTTTTGTGTAACCCACCCTATATAAAAGGTAGATTTGGTTGGCATAGGCAAATTCCACCTGGATGATGGAATTGATGGCTTTGTGGCCAAGTTTGCAGATGATATGCAGATAGGCGGAGGGGCAGGTAGTGTAGAGAAAGCAGGGACTGCAGAATGACTTTAACTGGTCGGGAGAGTGGGTAGATGGAATACAGCGTAGCAGAGTGTATGGTCACGCAATTTGGTAGAAGGAATAAAGGCAAAGACTATTTTCTAAACGGGGAGAAGATTCAGAAATCAGTGGTGCAAAGGGACTTGAGAGTGCTGGTGCGGGATTCAAAAAAGTGAATTTGCAGGTTGAATCTGTAGTATGGAAGGGAAATGCAATCTTGGCATTCATTTGGGGAGGACAAGAATATAAAAACAAGGATCAGGCCACATTTGGAATATTGTGGGCAGTTCTGGGCCCTACATCTGAGGAAGAATGTGCTGGCCTTGGAGAGGGTCCAGAGGAGGTTTAAGAGAATGGTTGGGTTAACATATTAGGAGCATTTGAAGGCTCTGAGAATATACTCACAGGAACAATTAATTGTGTATTTTTAAAACGGAGATTGATAGGTTCTAGATTAGTATAGAGGTCAAAGGTTACGTGGAGAAGGCGGGAGAATGCGGTTGAGAGTGAAATATAGATCAGCCATGATCAAATGGTGAAGCAGACTTGATGGGCCAATTGGCCTAACACTGCTCATGTGTCTGATAGTCTTATGGGTTGGATGGTCTGTTTCCATGCTGTATTACTCTATGACTCCAAGTGTAGCAAAATACAATTTAAAATCACTAAATTAAACTTGTACATTTTGAATGGCAGAAAAATAAGTGAGTTACGATGTTGTGCCTTAAAATTGATATTCTCTTGAGTAGGTATCTGCAGTATATTATGCAGGAGCATATGTTTTTTAGAAGAAAAGCACAAACTATGGGGATAATCTTTACATAGTCTATGTTTTCCATTTGAAAGTCTTCAGATCTTCCAGGGAATTGCCATTGGATGATGGAATTGTCAGGACATAACATTTAATGCTGCAGAACTGTTAAAGTCCTTAAAGAATTGTGTCAAAAGGACCTGCAGCAACTCTCATCTTTATTAATCTTCTAAACAAAGGATGAATTGAAAGCTATTTTCATAGCAGGACATTTGTATGTGCAGTAATCAAAGAAAATTCAGCTGCAGTTGCAAAAAAATCTTATATTGGATATCCTTCAGGTTAATGGCCAGAGATTGTATATTTTGGGTGAAAATTAATGGATAAAATCTTGAAGCACAAGAGACATTGCTCCAATTCACATTAAGAATGGCAAATATATATTTCAACTTTATTTATGTACAACCCAATTAGTGGATAAATGGGAATGGACGCCAGACTTTACATTTTCCGTTGTCAGAAGAAGCCATTTTGCAGCACTCATTCCTTCTAATTTTACTTCTATTGTGCCATATATTTTCACCATAGTTATGGCTTGGCAGTGAGAAGCAGAAGATTTAGAACACATTCACTCATTTACATAAGGTCACTGATGCGCTGCTGTGTAAATCTGCAGTAATGTTTTACTTGCCATTATCACTCAGTGCAATTTGATTTGATTAATATTTATTCTGCAACATTGTGGATGAGTGGAAGATGTGTTAGTCATAGAGTGATAGAGTGTGGAAACAGGCCCTTTGGCCCAACTTGCCCACACCAGCCAACATGTCCCAGCTACACTAGTTCCACCTGCCCAGGTTGGTACACTGAATCTTCTGTAGCTTACTAACTTTACGAGCAGTTCGTTTGTATGGTCGGTGCTTTTCTTTCACTACTCACTCTGGATGTTGGCCAGAAACTCCCAGCCATAAGCGTGCACGTTGCATTTCTGCAAAGATATCCTGGAATCTTATTTTACCTCCTGATAACTCCTTCCCATGCGGGAGCTTTCAATAAACTATATGTGTTGACAGCCCGGTACTGATGCTGTTCGTAGGTACTCATGGCATCAAGTAGATTGGGGCGTTTTTCCATCACGATGAAAAATGTCCACGAGTCAAAAAGGTTGTGAATTAGCTCGTGAAAGTGGGACAGGCCCTTAAGCCCACCATGCCTTTGCTGACTGACAACCAGAATGCATAAAGGATAGGCCCTCCTATCTGCCACAATGCCAGGAAGATTATTTTTGCATTTTTACCAATCCCTTTTAAAGCATTGTGTTCAAACTATCCAGGCGTGTCTAACTAAGTATTTTATGTAACTTCTGTCCAGTCTCCTTGATCCATACTTTATTTCAGTAGTCAAAGATTTATATAGGTGATCCTTGTTTGGGGGTATGTGATGCTACATTTGTGAAGCAATGTCATCTGCTCATACGTTAAGAAATGTGACAAATTGTATTTTACTAGTTTATTGCTTTCATACATATTTCATGACAGCAAATTTTCTTTCTTTAGACTTCACTCTTTAGATACTTCAGAGACACAGGGTGTAAACAGCCCCTTCGGCCCACCGAGTCAATGCTGACCAACGATCCCCACTATCCTAAACTAGCACTATCCTACTAATAGGGAAAATTCACAATTTTCCCGAAGCCAATTACAAACCTGTACATCTTGGGAATGTGAGAGGAAACCGGAGCACCCGGAGAAAATCCATATGGTCACAGTGAGAATGTAGGATCTCCGTACAGACAGCACCTGTAGTCAGGATCAAACATGGGTCTCTGGAGCTGTAAGGCAGTAAATCTACTGCTGCGCCACCATGCCGTGTCTTAAATTTGCTGGGAGTGATTGTTGAATTCTGTATGGGCACCTGCAATGCCTTTTCCAATTGTTTTCCTCAGGGATCCTCAGGGATCTGTATTGGATCCACTGTTGTTTGTCGTATACATCAATGATCTGGATGATGGTGTGGTAAATTGGATTAGTAAGTATGCGTATGACACTAAGATAGGTGGTGTTGTGGATAATGAAGTAGATTTTCAAAGTCTACAGAGAGATTTAGGTCATTTGCAAGAGTGGGTTGAAAGATGGCAGAAGGAGTTTAATGCTGATAAGTGGCTGGTGCTACATCTTGGCAGGACAAATCAAAATAGGACGTACATGGTAAATGGTAGCAAATTGAGGAATGCAGTTGAACAGAGGGATCTAGGAATAAATGTGAATAGTTCCCTGAAGGTGGAATCTCATGTAGATAGGGTGGTAAAGAAAGCTTTCGGTGTGCTGGCCTTTATAAATCAGAGCATTGAGTATAGAAGTTGGGATGTAATGTTAAAATTGTACAAGGCATTGGTGAGGCCAATTCTGGAGTATGGTGTACAATTTTAGTCGCCAAATTATAGGGAAGATATCGACAAAATAGAGAGAGTACACAGGGGATTTACTACAATGTTGCCTGGGTTTTAGCAACTAAGTTACAGAGAAAGGTTGAACAAGTTTGGTCTTTATTCTTTGGAGCGCAGAAGGTTAAGGGGGGACTTGATAGAGGTCTTTAAAATGATCAGAGGGATAGACAGATTTGACGTGGATAAGCTTTTTCCATTGAGAGTAGGGAAGGTTCAAACAAGAGGACATGATTTGTGAATTAAGGAACAGAAGTTTAGGGGTAATATGAGGGGGAACCTCTTTACTCATAGTGGTAGCTGTGTGGAATGAGCTTCCAGTGGAAGTGGTGGAGGCAGGTTTGATTTTATCATTTAAAAATAAATTGGATAGGTATATGGATGGGAAAGGAATGGAGGGTTATGATCTGAGTGCAGGTAGATGAGATTAGGGGAGTATAAGTGTCCGGCATGGACTAGAAGGGCCGTGTTGTAATTGTTATATGGTTATAACAGTTTTCACAATTCCAAAGATCGGATAAAATCTTCTGCACTTTAATTATCACCATCCACTTTCTTTTGCCAATCATTTAAATTTGAGGATGGCTTTCATTCACTATAATTCTTTGACCTGTATGTGATTAAAGTTTCCTTTGTTGTGTCTGCAAATTCTTCCACATCTGGGGGAAGATGGAGTCTGGCAGAGCAGTGGATGAGTGAGTTGGAGAATTGAGAGCTCTTTCCTTTGGTTTGTGCTTGGTCCCATGTTCCCATCTGAAAAACTCGATGTTAAATAATAATTTGGTTTGTATACAGAGCCATAGAGTCATAGTGTGATAGAGCGTGGAAACAGGCCCTTCAACCCAACTTGCCCACACCAGCCAACATGTCCCAGCTACACTAGTCCCACCTGCCTGCGTTTGAACCATATCCCTACAAACTTGTCCTGTCCATGTTACCAGGTTACCTGTCCTATCCATCCATTTGGTGAGTGTTATCTGCAAGTCTTGACTGAAAACGGATGATGTGATGATTATTGAGATGAAGATAAGAAATGTGGGACTTGTGGGTGTAAGGGAATGTTCTGTGGACCCATTGCTCAGTAAGCTGGTCCCATTGAGTTCTGGTGAGGGTGTCGAAACTTAGGAGACCTCAGTAAAACCATTTTTATTACCAAATATTAGCCACTGTCTCCTCAATTTGCTGCAAAGAATGAAAAATAAATCATCATCTTGAATTGAATTTAATTGAATTGTATTAGCCAAGTATGTATACATACATGGAATTTGCCTTGATGCTTTGCTCGCAAGTTGTAATAGGCCCCTCTCGGTCATGACTGACCATGGGTGATGCATCCTGGTTCGATGCACGCCTGGGCGAAGTCATATGGAGGACAGGCTGTTGCCCATGCAGCACGTCCCCCCTCTCCACGTCGCTGATCGATCCAAAGAACAGCAGGGCCATTACAGTTTGGCACCAGCGCCGTTGCAGGAGCTGTCAGAGCAAGGTTGTAAACAACGATGAATTGCCTTAGGGGCTCCGACTCCGGATATTCTTGAGGTTTACTCCCGGAGCCTTTTCCATGAATGGATATGGCCACAAGGCAGTGGAGGTTTTAAATAAGAGTTTTCCCTCTCCTAGATGGACTGCCTTCCCAGGCTGACATGCTCCATCTGCCCGAGACTCGTGAGGACGTGAGTGTCTACCTTCCTGTGCAGGTCTATAGCACCTGCCCACTGCCCAAAATCTCACAAGTAACAACACGATATACAGTAAACAGTAAGAATAAAGCATTATAATTTAAACATGTGCAGAATTTAATAAAATACCAGAGCAAAAGCAGGCTACAGATGCTTGGTTATTGAGTAGAGCTACTGCTCGTGGAAAAAAAGCTGTTTTTATGTCTGGCTGTGACAGCTCTATACAGTATTTTCGAATTTTGAAAGGAAATCTGCTGCTTGCAGCTAAAAAAAAAACCTGTCAAAACCTGTCAAAAATAGAAAGGAATAATAAAGACAATTCCATGCAAAAAAATGATGTAGATACTAAATGACTCCAATGTACTTTACTCCCGGCAATTCAAGCTAGGCATTTGCAGTTATGCTTTTCTTTTACTGTTCCAACAGTTGCCGATTTCTTAACATGCATTATCGGATGAACAGGGAGACGTGGAAAAGGAAAATTACATTTTCTTCAGGGCTCAAAGCTCATTATCTGCAGAGGTAGAATCATGCACCCATTCAGTAAAAAGGCACCATGGCAACCATCAGTGGCAGTGATGAATGGTGGCATTCGCAGCAACAGGCTCATATTTGATTTATCATTATTGCAAGTTTATTAAGGCAGTATTTACTGGTTTATTATCATCACATGTACCGAGATATTGTGACAGACTTATTACTAAGAAGCTCTACATGATAATGACATTAACCTCTCGAGATTAAAAATGTTATGTTAAATGCAGTCAGGCTAATGGTCTGCCCACAAACCTAACATGCTCAAAGCAAACAGAAGCAGAAGAATCTAATGGGAAGTTTAAGTATGTGAGAAGAAGTCACTACCACATAATGTGGGTGTAGGCTATAGATACTAAAGCATACTAACATTGTACGTAATTAAAAGACTTGACCTTGAAAAACTTGTGTACACTTTATACATAGTTTCCATACCATTTGCTCTCTTGATATAATGGTGTGTTTTACTGGATTTTACTATTATCGATATATAAAAATAAAATAATCATTGAACATTTTTACAGATGATTCTGCAATGCCATGATCTGGGATGAGAGGAGGACAATTTGTGAACAGTGGGACTTGTTGCAGTGAAAAGCAAAAATGCTGGTGGAACAGTGGGTCAGACAGTATCTGTGGAGCGAAATGATGAACAGATGATGCTTTGGGCCCGAAACTTTCTTCAGAATGATTGAGTAGGAAAGTGAAAGCTGAAACAGAGAGAGATGGGGGTAAGGCAACTGTGGAAAATAATAAATGGATACAGGTGAGGGGGTGACTTAGAAGAGTTTGAAAAAATGACATGTTGAAGACCTCCTTCGACTATGTAGAAGACCACCTTCGACCTACTTCGACTATGTTGAAGACTAGCTTCAACTAGCTATGACCTGCTGCGGCTAACTTCGGGAAAATTGGACACCGAATAGCGGAGAGTGAAGACGACATCCTTCGATCTCCTTCGACCTCCCTTTGACTATGATGAAGACTATCTACGACTACCTTCGACTATCCTCGATTACCTACGACTAGCATGCCGACCTACTAAGACTTACTACGACCTACTACGACTAAACCTACGAGTAAAAAAAGTATAGTTTTTTTACCATGGCAACCTTTTTTTACACGCAGGCATTTTTTAACTTATTGGAAAAAATGCTGCGACCTAGCTGAGGCCTCGAGAAGACCTCCTACGACCTTGTGTCGACTATGCTGCGAGTATGAGTCAAGGGCAAACTCGCCAGAACTCACAGATTAGGTCGTCCAAGTGAGACAGTCCCTTGGCAGCAACTCTACCGTTGCACCACTGTGCTACCCTTCTAATTCCCAATTCTGCCTGAATTGGAAGACTACTGTAAGAGTCAAACATGAGGCAAAATTAAATCAAAATATAACCAGTTAAAAGATGCTTTTCAAAGTGTTTTTTTTTCTTATATATCCGTGTCTATCCAGAAACTTTCAAAACACTTCCAATGGATAAAAACACCATATGAAAACATCAAGAAAATGGATGATGAAATTGCCAATTAATTTCCACTGGTTGCACAATGCCTCCAGATCTTAAAATTACTTTGTGAGTTACTTCAACAATTTAACGCATTTGTCAAAAAAACACAATAAATTTGAGCACAAAAACGTCAGCGGCAGGGAATTCTTTAAAACAATGAACAATCTGTCACAAGCAAATTTCAATTTCTTGAAGATATTGGTATTCAGTAATTAAACTATAGTTGAATGGAAGTATTCGTATTCCGATTAACTGCATACATTTCTCTGAAAACTTCCTTAGAAGAATCAGGGGGGATATTATAGAAACATATAAAATAGTAAGGTTAAACGAGAACTTACCAGTTTGAAGTTTGATCTGTATTTTATGAGGAGTTACGATGAGGGATTACGTGAAGAGCCCGCTCAGCACACATGCGCGGCATACTTCAAAGCAGCGGTGTGGAATCACAGATAGAAACAGTTATTGAAGTAAACATAGTAAAGACATCAGTTTATCAGTTTGACCCATATTATTGAGGGTGGGAGCGGAGGGCACGTAATCCCTTATCATAACTCCTCATAAAATACAGATCAAACTTCAAACTGGTAAATTCTCGTTTAATCTTACTATTTTACTTCGGAGTCACGTGAGTGATTCCGTGAAGATTTCAAAGCTCTGGGATTTCAAACCATGTAACAGTTATTACTACATCACTGCCAAAGTCTTTGAGGGAGGAAGTGTGTTATCGTAATCAACCAATGAATCTGTTTGTAGAAAAACACAATGGTATTTTTTTACCAATAACACCAAAGAAATTAAATTGCTCCCCAGGGCTTAAATAAAATATTTGCAGTCTGTAAAATCTTTCCTGCAAATACAACAGGTTTTGCCAACAGCTTATTATAAAATTTCTGAACGGTCTTTCCCCCGACCATCCTGCTGTAGCCAGGATGTGGTCTATAGGCACGTCCATTCGTTTAGCTGTCGACGTGGATGCTGCCCTGCTGGAATAAAATTTGTACATGTTAGTGTTTATCCCAGCAGTTTTTAGCACCTGCTTGAGCCATCTTGCAATGGTTTGGCTCGTCACCCGACCATAAGGTTTTTTATGACTTACCCACAAGGCTTTTCATCTCCCTTGAATATTTTGGTTGTGTCTATATAGGATAGTAGGTGGGATATGGCACATAACCGTGGTTCTGGTGGGTAAACCCGGAATTCCACGGCTGGATTATGTGTTCCTGGTCTGCTCTGTTTGATCAGTCCCTGGATAATGATAGAGATCTGGTCTGGAGCTGTGAGAATGCTGTCCAGTCGCAATAGGTATAGTGACTGGACCCTCTGTGCAGATACAAGTGCCATCAATATGAGTGATTTGAGCATAGATTGTTCCAGGTTGAGGGATCTGGCTGGTGGCCATCCCCTGAGGTATGTCAGGACCACACTGACATCCCATGTATGGGTGTACCTTGGTCTAGGGGGTTAGAGTTGTAAATCCCCTTCATTAGTTTGACCACCAGCGGGTGGGACCCCATGGCCTGTTTTCCTGGAGCTGGTTTTAAATAGACAGGCAGGGCACTTCTAGCTGTGTTGATGGCTCTGTAGCTGAGTCCTTCATCATGGTGAAGGTTCGCCAGGAATTCCAGTACGTTGGTAACTGTAGCGGTTGAGTAGGTGGTCCCTGTATCCAAGCAGTACTTCTCCCATTTCTTGATGCTGGACAAGTGCTGTTTTTTAGTGGATGTTCGGAGGGATGCTGACATGGTGTCGACGGTTTGTTCTGATAATCCCAGTTCCAGAAGTGGTTTGTGCAGAATCTGCAACCCAGGAGTTTGATTTTTTCATGGCACGGGTGGCTTGTGCCAGACACTGGGTGTTAATAACTCTGGGTCACTGGGGAATACGATTGGAGTCTCAACATCCATGTCATGGAGTTTTAGGAACCATGGCTGCGTAGGCCAGTCAGGTACTATCAAAATACCAGAAGCAGAGTCAATTTGTATTGTGCGTGGTCCCCAACTGATGAGGCAGAAGGGAGGAAATGCATAGAAGAAGAATTTCCTCAATCCGGCGTGAATGCATCTACCGCTGCTGCCTCAGGGTCTGGTTCCCAAGCGACATACATAGGCACCTGGTGATTTAGCCTTGATGCAAATAAATCGATATCTGTCGTGCCATATTGCTTGATAACTTTTGCAAATTTTTGGGGGTTTAACATCCATTCGATGTTGTCATTAAATTTACATGGCCTGGTGTCTGCCACTGTATTTAGCTTACCTAGCAGGTAAGTTACTGATAGCCAAATATGTCTTTCGACACACCATTGCCAAATTGTGTTGACCAACTTGTCGCATGATACCGATTTTATGCCGCCCATATGGTTAATGTAGGCCACCACCGTAGTATTATCTATTTGTAACTGTACATGCAAGAGATGCATATTTGTGCATATGCTTTTAAACCATAAAAGTCACCCAACATCTGTAGATAATTAATGCCCAGTGTAAGTGCTAACGATCACTCTGGGTTAGTCCATCTACTACTTGTTAGTGATGATAATAGGTTGAAATTATGCCAAACGTTTTTTGCCCACCACTGTAGTTATGATATTGCTTCAGTGGGTAACTTCAGGACACGATTATAATGACCTGTATGTCATTTTGGTGCCTGTACCTTTGCTCTTTTTAAGTTTTGATAGTACAAAGGTCAAAATTGTGTAGCCGGAAATGCTGCTACCATTTTCCCAATTACTCTGTTACTTGTCGAATAGTTGGGAGTACATGGACCATTAATTGTTGCATGATTGTGCCAATTACACTGTTTTGTCTCTTGGCAATGTTACAGTCACATAGACTGAATTAATTGTGAAGCCCAAGCAGTCCATGATTGTGGATGGCTTCAACTTAGATTTATCTGGATGTAAGACAATCCCAGAGTTTCGAATAACTGTTTGGTAGCTGATACAGCTAACATAGTCAATTCCATGGTCTTGCCTATTTTTTAAAGATATCATCAAGATATGCCATGAGAATATGTTTTTGTCTTGTGAATATTGCCAGTGCTGGTTTTAGTATCTTGGTGAATAATCTTGGGCTGATGTGAACCCATGGGTAACGCTTTAAATTGCCATAGCTGCCCCATTCAGGTAAATTTCAGGTATCTGCGATGACCCTTGTGAATGGTACTGAATAGTAAACATCTTTAAGATCAATGCTTGCCATGAAGTATCCTTTGGAAATTAATTGTTTGGCAGTAACAACCGTTTCCATTTTGAAATGTATACTTAACAAACATATTTAGTGAAGTTAAGTCAATGATGATGCGACATCCACCATCTTTTTGGGTTTAGTGACGAATATTTGATACGAATTCCAAGAGTTCATGTTTCCCATGATACCCTTTGTAATTAGTCTCACCAGTTCAGCTTGTCCCTCTCGTTTCTTTAACGGAGAGGGAAAATACCCTCTGGGGTAAATGTTGAACTGTTGGCAATTTTTCTAGTATGAATTTTATTTTGTATCCACTAAAGCCATTGAGTATATACTGATCACTCTCTGATAGACTCCCGTGCTTCTTAAAACTGGTGTAATCTCCCCCCTGTTAGTATTAAGCCCCAATTTTCTATACGTTGGAAGGGACCAGACCCACCTACCTTCATGGTTATGGGTATTCTTCTGTTTCCTGCCGGTCCAACGAGTCTTGCACATTGTCTGACGTGGCGGTGATGTTGGGGGGTGGCGCATTTTCCATGGGGCCTGCTCTGGGCCTTGGCCTGAAAGGCTTACAGGATTGGCATGCAGGCCCCGAGCTTTCACCAGTACAATGAGGTAGACCCTCCTGGTGGACGCGTTAGAGGTACTGCTGACTGGTTTACATGTGGTGCTCATTCCAGACCCTGCCCTCTTGCACCGAATATTTTGGACACTTCGTCCAGTTTTTTAGGATTGGTTTGGTAACTTAGCCAGACAGCAGGATCTGTGGTTGTGAGGTCGGGGTTCTCACAGTCCTGTAAAATTTGTGAGTTGAGGGCAGATTTTATAACTGCCTGAGAAGTTGTGGAGCACTGCAAACAGTAGGGTCAGGTGTTTTGACATACTACCCTGACCCTCTGGAAAGAGCATGGGAAAATGATAACTGACGTCAGGGATATCAAATTCATTTTAAGATATTTGGGTTTTTAAAAGCTATGCTCAATGTACCCCCCAATAACGGTGGGCACTTTGAGTAAATGCAATTTAGGGAAGGCGTGATGAAATCCAACACCTCATGACTACCTGTCTTGGAGAGGTTTTTGAAAAGAACAGGTAGTAAGCTGGCCGCCAGTTGAGACTGAAAAGCCATCTCGCTAGTGGTGGAGCCACATAGCGGCCACACCCAGCAGCTCTTCCTGATCCTGTACCTCAAGCATACTCCCGATGTTGTTCAGCCAGTGACCCCTCTTCCTGACCAGCCGAGCTCTATTTCCCATCAGTCCCTCGACAAGGGAGATGGCCAGTGCTGTTAGGCACTGGAGTGGGAGTGTTAGCTCCCTTGGCGGACTTGCCCCTGCTCCTGAGGTAGTCTCGCTGGAGTTTTTATCTCCATGACCTTCCTCTGGCTTGGAGAAACAGACACTCTTGTATCTTGTTTGAAGTGCTGATCCCATCTTCCGTGTCTGTCTCCAGCCTGAGGTTGGTCCTGACCTTGCTGTTAGAGGCTGTCTGCCGTTTTCGGGCAGCATTTCAGCGGTTCTCGGGCGGTGAGTCTCCTTGTCGGGGGTCTGCAGGGGTGCCGGCCGGTTTCAAATTTCCCTCCAGTCCGCTGCTGTTGGTCAGACAGCTGTTTTAGCAGACTGGGCATCGGCGTAGCACCCGTGTCTGTGGACCGCAGCGTGTGCGGTCCCGTTGCCGCCTCTCCCCCCTCCTCTGTCGGCTCCTTCCCTGGAGTTGAACGGGGGCCGCTTCTCTCTGCTGCATTGCTCCCCCTGGAGCAAAAACAAACGCAAAGACCGACTTTAAACTGAAGGTAAGTACTTACCTAACGTTCCTTTCCTTCAGGCTCGTAGCGGGAGCGCCTGACTCCCGATGCGCCGCTGTTGCACTGCTGACGTTAAATGCCGCGCATGCGTGCTGAGCGGAATCACTCACATGACTCCGAAGTAAAATTATATATGGACTGGACAAGCTAGATGCAGGAAAAATGTTCCCTATGTTGGGCGAGTCCAGAACCATGGGCCACAGTCTTAGAATAAAGGGGAGGTCATTTAAGACTGAGGTGAGAAAAAACTTTTTCTCCCAGAGAGTTGTGAATTTATGGAATTCCCTGCCACAGAGGGCAGTGGAGGCCAAATCACAGGATGGATTTAAGAGAGAGTTAGATAGACCTCCAGGGGCTTGTCGAGTCAAGGGATATGGGGAGAAGGCAGGCACGGGTTATTGATAGGGGACGATCAGCCATGATCTCAATGAATGGCGGTGCTGGCTCGAAGGGCTGAATGGCCTCCTCCTGCACCTATTTTCTATGTTTCTATGTTTCATCATTTCCGCTGGGTCAAATGATTGAAAATTACTGAAAAAAACCTGCACATGCTGGAAATCCTCCCCAAAATTCTCAGGTAGTTCAGGAAATACTCAGCAGATCAGGCAGCCTTTGTGAAGAGATAAACTGAGTTAACACGCAGTCTGCTGGAGGAACTTAACAGGCTATCCCTCAGAACACTCTCCAGTAACTTACCAACTACTGATGTTAAGCTCACCGGCCTATAGTTCTTAGCAATTTCCCTGCAGCCCTTCTTGAAAAGAGGCACAACACTTTCCACCCTCCAGTCTTCCGGCACCTCTCCTGTATTTAAGGGCGACTCGTAAATTTAAACCAATTTCCTCTCTAGTTTCCCACAATGTCCTTGGATATATATCTGATTAGGTCCTGGAGATTTGTCTACCTTCAAACATGACATTTCTTCGACAGTAACCCTGACTGCTCTCAAGACACTTCCAGTGACTGCTCCAATTTCCTCCGTTCTACTCTCTTTCTCCTCGATAAATACAGAGGAGAAATACTCATTTAGTACCTTGCCCATCTCCTGTGGCTCCACACAGAGGTGACGTCTTTGATTCCTGAGAGGTCCTGAAAGTTCTATCGTATTGAATCGTATCGTAAAATCTAGGGAACGATGGAAGGAACATGGGGAAGTCTATATGGGTTTTGATAGGATTAGTGTGAAAATGGGTGTTTCATGGTTGCAGCAGACTCATTGGGAAAAAGCATCTATTCCTTTCTGCACCTCTGTATAATTCTATGACTGATCATAGACTAGGTCCATACATAGTTTAAAAATTAACTAAATTTCAGAAGGGAGGTTGTAGTGGCTGCCTTTGAAATCTACACATTTTATTTGTATGCGCTACCAAGTGACCTTTGTAAAACTGGAATGAAACACTTCATTAGATGAAGCCATACTTTGCTCAAATGAAGTTTTTAGTGGTTATTGGAAGCCATCATTTCAGCCCAGGATGTGATTGTATGATTTCCACAAAGCAGTATCTAAGATGTAAACCATTGTCATATGTTTCATGTGTTATTCTCCTATCATGTTAAGGTCAACAGGATGGAAGTTCACCAATGAATGCATAGCTCAGTTCCATTCATAACTCCTCAGAAAATGAAGCAGTCCCTGCCTAAAGTGAGACTGAGATAGTATTCACACATGGCCTAGTAAGTTCCTGCAAGTGGTCAGATCCAACAAGAGAGAGTTTAACCACTTCTTCCTGACATTTAACAATAAAGCCATCAGTATTATCATTCTGTGGCAATGTCGAGTCATTATTCAGTTGCTGCTATTTGGCATTTTGCTGATCGCCTTGTTTCTTGTTCGCTGGAGCGATTAAAGTGTCACAAGGCACATGAGGCTCATCCTGAAATGGAAAATGGAAGGCCACATATAAATGCACACATTCCATTTCTTGTAAGCTAAAACAGTTTGATAAAAACAGTCAACCCTTGTTTTAACAGATCCTTTTCTAACGGATTTTCGTTATAGTGGAGAGACCTGTCGACACCACTCCCAGCTCTCCTGCTTCACCCATCGCATGGCCCAGTTGATGCATCTGTTGTTGTGTCTCATGTTGTAGTCGCTGGGGACAGCTCTTTCTTCAGGCCACTGCCACCGACAGGAGGACCTCAGGTATCGTGGGGCCCCTTCTCCTCCCCTCCCCTTGTGTTACAGAGGTGACCAGTGTACTGTTGGTAGCGGTGGCCAGAATAAAGCACGTCCTATCAGAGGCTACAACACAGCAAC
Organism: Leucoraja erinaceus; assembly: GCF_028641065.1. Classification (NCBI taxonomy): domain Eukaryota; kingdom Metazoa; phylum Chordata; class Chondrichthyes; order Rajiformes; family Rajidae; genus Leucoraja; species Leucoraja erinaceus. The sequence goes on along the minus strand of NC_073380.1, from coordinate 72,924,437 downwards.
GACCACGTCAACCGGTGAAGAAAGACCTTTTGGTGCAGACCAGTGGCATCGGCATCGATATGTCAGGTGTAATGACTCAAAAGTGATGGAGCAACTATACTTTGTTTTATTATTATTTATTGAGGACGTGATTATCACTGGCTAGGCAAACTGGCAATGCAAACTTAAATGCCATCCCGAATTAGTGTTGAACTGAGAAGTTTATTCCTGAAGAAGGTCATCAACCACTGCTGGGACTCTTGGCCAGTCAATATTGACTTCTCTAACTTCAAGCAACCCTTGCTTTCCCTTACTCCATCCCTCTCTAGTTCTCCGACTAGTTCTACAGTCCTCCTGATTAAATTTTACTGATTGTGTGCCTCGTTGTCAGCTTACCCTCAGCTGAAAATGATCCATTCTACATTTTCTTTGACCTTCATTCCCTTTGCTCTCTCATTTTCACACCTTATCCTTCCATATCTCCATGTCTCCATCTCCCCTGACTCAGTCTGAAAAAGGGTCTCGACCCGAAAAGCCACCCAATCCTTCTCTCCAGAGATGCTGCCTGACCCGCTGAGTTACTCCAGCTTTTTGTGTCTATCTTCGGTGTAAACCTGCATCTGCAGTTCCTTTCTACACAAAAATTGAATCATGTATTTCTCTGCAACTATCTGGTAATTTCGGTCACCATTACTGTTACTGGCTTTTTTTTTAGATTGTAAGGTAATCAACTGATTTACTTATATGATGTGATTTTAAATCTTATCTCCCGATCTTTAATCTTGGTCTTTAGATTAGATGTTTGATAACTTTAGCCGGAGTTTCTGATTTTAACTTCCATTATAGCAAAGATATTTTATACGTAAAATTTTTCCCAGCATTTAACTTTCTTTTTTTTTATGATTCAAGCAGCCATCACATATCAATGGTTAAAACAGTAAAAGAACATTTTTTTTTTAATGTAGTTGCTGGGAATCTGAAATCAAAATGCAAAATGCAGGAAACATGAAGTTGGTCAGACAGCACCACTGGAAAAATAAACTGTTAATATTTCAAGTCAAAAACCGTTTGTCAGATCTTTCTATGGATGCTGCTGACCTGCTGAGTTTATCCAGCATTTTGTTTTATATTTAACATTTATTCAGTTCATTTGTAAAGAAAACAAAAATTGTTGTATTTCATAACAGCAATCATTGAAAAAATCAGGTTTAAAGAGATGAAAAGCAGTGATTGAATGTTTGCAGGAGGACATGGGTCATTGGCAAGTTTTGAAGGACATGTAATTGGAAAGAGTGGGAAGAATACAATCTCAGGTATTGTGACTCAGTCAGTGCCACCTACTGTGAAAAGAAGGAGAGAGGAATATACAAAGCATTAAGGGCCTGTCCCACTTAGGCTATTTTTTAGGTGACTACAGGTGACTAGGCAGTCGCCACATGGTCACCGGGGTGTCGCCTTAGGGTCTCGTCAGTCGCCCAAAGAGTCGTAGCGTCTTTCTGGTCGCCGCTGGATTTTCAACATGTTGAACATTTTTTGGAGACAGTCGGCGACAGTGGGTTTAACGCCAATGAACATAGCTTGACTTCTCCTGGTGTAGGTGCTGTCATAGTTGTCGCCAGGTGATGTAGGTTGTCGCCGGTGCTGACCATTTTTTTTGTTATTAAAATAATGATTCTATTTCAAATTTTATGTCATAGGCGGGTCCAGTCATCGGTTTTTCAGCGACCTGCTACGATTATGGCAGTCGCCTGAACATAGCCTAAGTGTTGTACTTCCGGTGGCGCTGGTGCCAGCAGCCTCCACCTTCAGCCGGGTATCTTTTTGTTTTTTTGTTTTTTTTAGTGATGTTGATGTGTGTTTTTTATGATTTTTTTAATGTCTTTATGTGGGGGAAGAGGGCACGGTGCGGGGGATACCGTCTTTCAGCCGCTTCCTGGTGAGGACGCGACTATTATTTGAGTCGCGTCCTCGCCCCCCTCCCCCCACAGCGGCCTACCTACCTGGATTGGCGCGGCCTTTCCTGCCGGGATCGACCGGAGCTCCAGCAGCGGCAGGACAGCGCTGAAACATCGCGGGGCTGGCGATGCCTTACCGGGGGTCGCCGTCTGGAGCCCGGAGTGCTGGACCTGCTGCACCGACATCCTGGAGCTGCGGTTTGCTGAGCTCCCAACGCGGGCGGCGCTGATCAACAACGCGGGGTCCTGCGACTCTGCCCGGCTCGACCTGCGGACTCGGGAGCTGCGGACTCCGGCTGCGGGAGGCGGCTGATCGGGAGGTCCGGGCCGCTGAGGAGGAGGATGCTCACCGTCGGGTACGGCGTCGGCGTTCCACCAGCCTGGCGTGAGGGCCTGAACATCGGGCCACCCGGGGCGGCGACTGCGGGTGCTCGGAAGGCCCAGACCACGGATGAACATCTGGGAAGATCGGAGGGGAGGCTGGCTGGACAATGGTGCCTTCCTTGGTGCCACTGTGTTATGTTGTGTTGTGTCGTGGACTTTCTGTGTTTGTGCTTTTTTTTTTTAAATTCTATTTTATTTTTTTAATATGTTTTAATATTTATTATTTATTTATTTTTATGATACTGACTGTAAAGGGAAAATCATTTCGTTGTCTCTAATTGAGACAATGACAATAAATTTGAATACAATACAATACAATACAAGTGGGACAGGCCATTTAGTGACATAGCAACTGCATGATGATGATCTACCCTATTATCACTTGTACCTAGCTAGATGCAGGGAAATACTTTGTTTTACTTCGGAGTCACGTGAGTGACTACATGAAAAACCCTGCCAGGACGCATGCGTGTCATATCGCTACACACATTGCGAAACAGTCAGGCGGGGTGGAACGACCTTCCCCCGTAGCGGCAAGTTTAAAAGCCGGGAACTGCAGGTGAGAGATACTCTGCATTCTTTTTTGTTATCTCAATGGACAAAACAAAGAAAACTAAGAAGGCTGCGACAAAGCTGGCGGGGGAGGACCGCGCAGTTGTGGGCAGCCAGCAGTGGCCAGCGGCACATGAATCATCCGTAATGGGAACAGCTGTACCCGACTTCGCCCCCGCACCGGCCAGATCTACACGGCTGGGCGGTAAGGCAAAACAAATATCTAGTAGAGTCGTTGACTCGGATGAGTCCGACTTCGAGCAGCCGCGAGCGGCCAGTGACCGTGAACGCTGGAGCCGGATGGAGCGGCTTGTGGAGCAAATGCTCCAATGTGACAGGCTCCGGCAGATGGAGTTTAGTCACTGTGGGCAATTTATTACACCCACAGCAGCACCTCTTGTAGGCCTGCATAGTGCATCTCCCTCGTCAGAGGGGAGTATTGGTGGTCAATTCTGGGCTGACCCTGAAGAGGGGTTTGCAGAACAAAAATCAAGTGTACGAGGGGTGCAGGAAAATGAAAATCTATTGGACATGGTGTCCCAATTCATACAGTCAGACCAAACTGGCCAAAACCTGGAACCAAAACTAGCTGCCAGTATTGATTATATGTCATTTAAGCAGCTACAGGAACAGGCTGTGATGGACACCACGGCAAGACATTTGGCACCAGGAAACTGTAGATTCAGATTCAATTTTAATTGTCATTGTCAGTGTACAGTACAGAGACAACAAAATGCATTTAGCATCTCCCTGGAAGAGCGACATAGCAAATGATTTGAATAAATAATAATAAGTGTCCGGGGAGGGTGGTGATTGGCAGTAACCGAGGTACGTTGTTGAGTAGAGTGACAGCCGCCGGGAAGAAGCTGTTCCTCGACCTGCTGGTTCGGCAACGGAGAGACCTGTAGCGCCTCCCAGATGGTAGGAGGGTAAACAGTCCATGGTTGGGTGAGAGCAGTCCTTGGCGATGCTGAGCGCCCTCCGCAGACAACGCTTGCTTTGGACAGACTCAATGGACGGGAGCGAGGAACCGGTGATGCGTTGGGCAATTTTCACCACCCTCTGCAGTGCCTTCCAGTCGGAGACAGAGCAGTTGCCATACCATACTGTGATGCAGTTGGTAAGGATGCTCTCGATGGTGCAGCGGTAGAAGTTCACCAGGATCTGAGGAGACAGATGGACCTTCTTCAGTCTCCTCAGGAAGAAGAGACGCTGGTGAGCCTTCTTGACCAAAGTTGAGGTATTGTGGGTCCAAGAGAGGTCATCGGAGATGTTGACTCCCAGGAACCTGAAGCTAGAAACACGTTCCACCTCCGTCCCGTTAATGTGGATGGGGGTGTGCTTGCCGCCTCTGGACTTCCTGAAGTCTACAATGAGCTCCTTGGTCTTCTTGGAGTTAAGGGACAGGTTGTTGTCAGCGCACCATGGTGCTAAGTGCTGGACATCCTCCCTGTAGGCCAACTCATCGTTGTTGCTGATGAGGCCAATCACCGTTGTATCATCTGCATACTTGATGATGGTGTTAGTACCATGTACAGGTGTGCAGTCATAGGTGAAGAGGGAGTAGAGGAGGGGGCTCAACACACAGCCCTGTTCAGGGTGAGGGTTGAAGAGGTGTGCTTGTCTAACCTAACAGACTGGGGTCTGTTGGTTAGAAAGTCCAGTATCCAGTTGCAGAGGGAGGGTTCGATGCCCAGGTTACCGAGTTTGGTGATCAGTTTTGTTGGTATAATGGTGTTGAATGCTGAGCTGTAATCGATGAACAGCATTCTTACGTAAGTGTCTCTGTTGTCGAGGTGGGAGAGGGCGGAGTGAAGTGCCATTGAGATGGCATCCTCCGTACTCCTGTTCTTGCGGTAGGCAAACTGATAGGGATCCAGTGTGGGGGGTAGGCAGCTTTTGAGGTGTGCCAGGACCAGCCTCTCGAAGCACTTGGTGATGGTGGGGGTAAGTGCAACTGGGCGGAAGTCGTTGAGGCTTGCCGCAGTGGAGTGTTTTGGCACTGGCACGATGGAGGTGGTTTTAAGGCAAGTGGGGACAACTGCTTGGGCAAGTGACAGGTTGAAGATGTCAGTCCAGACGTCTGTCAGCTGCGCAACACAGGCCCTGATCACGCGCCCGAGGATGCCGTCAGGGCCAGCAGCTTTACGTGCATTAGTCCTACTCAGTGCCACGGATACGTTGTAGGGGGTGAGTGTGAGGGGTTGGTGATCGGCAGGTAGCACAGCCTTGATGGCTGTCTCTAGATTGTCCCTGTCGAAGCAGCCATAAAAGTGATTAAGCTCCTCAAGGAAGGAGGCGTCGCTGGATGTGGGGGTGGTGTTGGAGGGTCTGTAGTCCGTGATGGCCTGGATGCCTTGCCACATGCGTCGGGGGTCGGAGTTGTTGTTGAAGTGCTCCTCAATCCTGAGCTTATGGCAGTGCTTGGCCTTCCTGATGCCCCTCTTCAGGTTAGCCCTGGCTGAACTGTAGGCTTGAGCATCGCCTGACCTGAAAGCGGTGTCCCGTGCTTTCAGCAGTAGCCTGACCTCGCTGTTCATCCATAGCTTCTGATTCGGGAATATGGTCACCTGTTTGAGGGAGGTGACACTATTGATGGTGCAGTTTATAAAGTCCAGAAGAGAGGATGTGTTGGAATCAATGTCCGTGTGGGAGTCAAGGGTGGTCTGGGCTGCAAACGCCTTCCAGTCAGTGTTTCCAAAACACTGCTGAAGTGTGAAGTCCGCTTCCTCTGACAAGACTTTAACTGTCCTAACAGTTGGTTTAACCCGTCTCATGAGTGGGGAGTTCTTAGGGAGCAGGAACAATGAGAGGTGATCAGACTGACCAAGGTGTGGGAGGGGGATGGCTTTGTAAACTTTGTACATCCTTGAATGTTCCTATTGTAAATAATTGCATGTGGACACACGTCGGAGCAGGAGTTAGAGGCATGGATGTCAAACTCCAAAAAGTACTAAAGCTCCTAACAGCGGGAATAACAGCTTTTGCCCGCAAAGTAGATGAAAAGGAGATGTCGCAGGATCAACAGGATGCACTGGCACTGCTCTGTAATACACAATACAAAATAAACAGCATCAGGAAGAGAGCCATCCGACCTGCATTAAACCCGGAATTTGCAGGTCTGTGCAAACCTGGAAACATAAAACCACCAATTTTACTATTTGGAGGTAACCTATCCAAGCAAGTCAAAGAGCTCGATGAGGAGGCAAAAACCCTGGGGCTCATCAAAGCGACATCATCAATAACCTACTACGGCCATAAACAGCACCCCTATGCACCCACCAGTAGAACAAGACAAACTGGTGAAAGCTCAAAGGCCAGGTACACCGAACATCGGTCTTTTTTAGGCCATGGCCCAGACCGGCCTTCGTAGAAGATGCGCAAACCCCCAACACCAACACCAACCCAACCACAAATCCAAACACCGGTGCCTCAACCTCCACAAAGGATTCACAAAAAGAAGTAAACCTGCCACTGGTAACCATGGAGGTAGGTGGGTCTGGTTCCTTACAGATTGCAGGGAGTATGGAGGTAGGTGGGAGATTACACTTCTTTTTGGATGCATGGAGTATGTTAACTACAGACACTTATATCTTAAGCAGTATCCAGGGATATACCATAGAATTTATACACAAACATAGCCCTCCAGTTCAGCATGTACCGAACCGAATGTTCGTACTTTCAGGTAAAGAAAAATCAGAAGCACATACTGAACTGGAGCGGCTTTACGTAAAAGGGGTAATTGAGAAAACCCAACATGAATCACTGGAATTTGTGTCTAATATCTTTACTAAAAACAAAAAAAGATGGTGGTTGTCGCATCATCATATATTTGACTAATTTGAATACTTTTGTACAATATATTCATTTCAAAATGGAAACCTTTGTTACTGCTAAACAATTGATTTCCAAAGATTACTTCATGGCTAGCATTGATTTAAAAGATGCTTACTATTCAGTGCCTATACGAGGTGACCACAGATGTTATTTAAAATTTAACTGGATGGGACAGCGCTGTCAGTATAAAGCACTACCAAATGGTCTAACATCAGCCCCCAGGCTGTTCACTAAAATTTTGAAACCAGCCCTAGCGTTTCTGCAGAAACAAAAACACATGGTGATGGCATATCTAGATGACATACTTATTGTGGGCAAAACTTTGGAATTGGCCAAACAAACTGTAACAGCCACAAAACTACTATTTGAAAAACTGGGATTTATCATCCATCCAGTTAAATCTAAATTAACGCCTTCCACCACAATGGATTATTTGGGGTTCACCATTGACTCAGTTCACATGTCGGTGACTTTGCCAAAGGAAAAGGCTATAGCCTTAATAGTGGCTTGCAATAACCTCATTGACATCAGTAAACCATCCATCAGATTGATAGCAAGAATAATTGGCAAAATAGTGGCTGCCTTTCCAGCCACACAATTCGGACCTTTACATTATCAAAATTTACAGAGGGCAAAAACACGAGCACTCAAAATTAATGCTGGTCATTTTGACAGGCCAATGAAGCTACCAATCAAAGCTATAATGGAACTAAAATAGTGGAAAGATAACATTCGGCATTGTTCCAATCCCATCATTATCAGCAACCCTTCTATGGTGCTACAAACTGATGCCAGTGCACTTGGTTGGGGTGCTACCAATTCCATCTCCAGCTGTGGAGGTAGATGGAATGCACATGTGTCATTATTACAAACACTGGGCATAAACTACCTGGAAATGTTGAGTGCATTCCATGGTCTAAAGTCATATTGTTCTAGTTTATATCACCAGCATGTTAGACTACAAATTGACAATACCACCGTGGTAGCATATATCAACCACATGGGTGGAAACAAATCAACATCATGTGACAATCTGGCCAATACAAATTGGCAATGGTGTATGCAGAGAAATATTTGGATATCAGCTACTTACCTACCAGGTAAACTAAATTCAGTGGCAGACACCAGGTCACGCAAATTTAATGAAAACACGAATGGATGTTGGATCACAAAGTATTTGCTGATATTACAGCACGGTATCGAACACCAGATATCAATCTATTCGCATCCAGGCTTAATCACCAGTTATCAAACTATGTTTCATGGGAACCAGACTTTTTAATATCAATCCCCCAAGAACCAGGTACTCCCAAATATGGGATGTGAGTATTGTCCTGACTATGCTAAGGAATTGGTCTCCAGCAACAGCTCTGTCCCTACAAAGACTGACACTGAAAACAGTCATGCTGATGGCTTTGGTCACGGCACAAAGGGTACAGTCATTACAAAAATTAAGACTGGACAACATGACTTCTCCATCTGGGAATATAACGTTTCATATTTATGAATTAGTCAAGCAGAACAGACAGGGATCAGCAGGCCTCAATATAGAATTCAGGGCTTACCCGACAGATGATCGTCTCTGTATAGTAAGACATTTATTGTTATATATGGAGAACACGAAAATCATCAGAGGCAATGAGATGGCACTATTAATCAGCCACAAGTAACCACACAAAAGATTGATGGTCCAGACCATCTCAAGATGGCTGAAACAGGTTCTAATAAAGGCTGGGGTGGATACTAACATTTTAAAATCTCATTTCACCAAGGCTGCAGCTACATCAGCAGCTATGCAGTTGGATGTTCCGATGGACCAAATCCTCAAGACAGCAGGATGGTCAACGGAGAAAACATTCCAACTATTTTTTATCATAAACCAGTAATTAAACCTGGGACGTTTGTAGAAACAATTTTAAGTTCTATAATATAATTTCACCCCATAAATAGGGGCTATAATTTGGTTAATAAATTGATCATGGATTTCAATGTTGGATTCATGTCTAATCATGTTAACACAATTCCTCCCATAATCATTAAGGCAGATGTGATGCATGGACTCGTTTCCACGGCATGAAATCACAGAGCTTTGAAATTTTCACTTAGTCACTCACGTGACTCCGCAGTAAAATAGTAAGATTAAACGAGAACTTACCAGTTCGAAGTTTGATAATTATTTTATGAGGAGTACGTTGAGGGAATACGTGCCGTCCGCTCCCACCCTTGATCATGTAGTCAACTGGTATCTTCTTCTCTAATCTTACTATGTTCAGTCATTACAGTTATCTGTGATTTCACACCGCTGCTTTGAAGAATGACATGCATGCGCCCTGGCGGGGTTCTTCACGTATTCCCTCAACGTACTCCTCATAAAATAATGATCAAACTTCGAACTGGTAAGTTCCCGTTTAACCTTACTATTTTTGCATAGAAAGTACACAAGAGTCTCCACAAAGGTGCCAACAAAGTTACAAGAAGTACCCAATCCTTCCTTGTCATCATCCCCCGTCACCGGGCCCCCCTTTGTTCTTGACGCCCCCCCCCCCCCCATGCCAGGTCCCCTTTCCTTCACATCGTAACCCCCCCCCCCCACCAGATCTCCCTTAGATCACTGCAGCATTGCCTGTCCACCTCGGCCTGACCTCGTCCATGAAGCTCTATCCTCACCCCAACTCCGTGATGATGACCTCGAGGCAGAGGTCATCATCACTGAATAAAGAGGAGGAAATTGGCAATGGAGGTACGATCATCAGAGTGATCAGGATATGTGGGTGGGGAAACCAGAAACAAGAAATGAATCTGATCTTTGTTTAGTGGGTAAACTGGCAGAAGGAGCTGACAGTTAAATCTTGTATTCAGCATTGTTTTCCTGACCTATTCGTCACTTAAAGTAGAGTTTTGTGTAAATTCACTTCATACTCTGTACATGTGGTGTGATAGGGCGGGACCATGTGGTGTGATAGGGCTGCTGATTGACATGTCAGTGAGACTATATGAGATAGGGGTTGTGGAATGTAGGGCTGTCGATGATTTAGCAAGCTTATCCACATACCTGGAGGTCTCCTCCATTGGAAGTTGCAAAGGGCCTGTCCCACTTGGGCGTTATTTGCGCGGTATTTACGCAAGATCATTTACGCGTCATGATGCACGACGAGAGTGTCGGGACTCACACGTAAAGCAAGCATGTCATGCATTACGCATGCATGGCGCGTTGTGAGACGTGGTGCCGCAGGCAGTGAGGCGTGGTAGCGAGCAGCGCCCCAGGATTTTGGGATTCTCATAATCCTCGCACGCCACCTGCTTGACGCGCAAATGACGCCCAAGTGGGGCAGGCCCTTAAGGTTAACATCATGATCACCTGAGAGGGCCCCACCATGGCTGTCTCAGGGCAGTGTGATACAGGCTCCTCTGAAATGTTGCACTGGAACAATTGCTGCAGGAACCAACAAATAAATCTGAGGCTGGAGTAACTCAGTGGGGCAGGCAGCATCTCTGAAGAGAAGAAATGGGTGGCATTTCGAGTCGAGACCCTTCTTCAGACTGAAAATTTGCCTCAAACAGCTCCTTTACACCTCCATACATCTCCCTATTGGGTCACCCACTGAAGAAGGGTCTCGACCTGACACGTCACCCATTCATTCCCTCCACAGATGCTGCCTGTCCCGCTGAGTTACTCCAGCTTTTTGTGTCTATCTTTGGTTTAAACCATCATCTGCAGTTCCTTCCGACACAAATATATTTGAACACTTTTGATACTTGCCACCCTGAAACAATGCATGTTGTAAATCCCATGCAGTGTTTCAGGATGGCAATTATCACGTGCTCAGATGTGTTCCTTGATTTGACCCTGAAATGGGTGCAAGCATGGTTAGATTCAAGATGATGAATGCATTTCGTTGTCTCTGTACTGTACACTGACAATGACAATTAAAATTGAATCTGAATCTGAATCTGAATCTGAGCTTAGATTACTCCACATTAAAAACCAAAACACAATCACAGTATATTAAAAAAGAATAGAGATATGCAATCCATTTTTTAGACATGCATTGATAATACACCTGAATATTTGGTTGAAATGCTGTTTTTTTTACAGTGGAACATGGTTTATCTCAGAAATATTGTCGTTTTGTGCTAAAATACCTCCTGAACCACATGAAAAGTAAACCTCTGAATCTCTCATCCCAATCCCCCTGGTCTAATCTCTCCCAACCTATGTCCAAGTAAAAGAGCTTCCAGCTCCAAAACCTTCCGATCTGAGGTGGTGTCAGACTGACAGTTTTCCTAGACTCCTGGAGGCTGCAGTTATTAATAGCCCATACCACCCTTCATTTCTCTTTTTAAAATGTTACTAAATAGTACAATATATTTTTTCAAAGAATCGGATGAGTTTAAAGAGTTATCAGGAAACATAACCTAATGATTTTAAATAAGTAGAGAAAATATTGCTCTTTGAGTTTTTTAAAAAAGCATGTTAACAGGGCCCAGGATGTTTATGAGGAATACTAGAAATATGAATATTAAATTCACAGTTAATCCAAAAGAAGCATGGAAATGGTGTCCAGGTGAGTGGGGAACATCACCTGGTGAAAACAGATGCAGAACTGTCAAAGTTCCTGAACAATCAGATTGTGGGTTATCAGCTTGCAAACTTCTATTCTTCACAGAAGACAGACACAAAATGCTGGAGTAACTCAGCAGGTCAAGCAGCTCCCTTGGGAGAGAAGGAATGGGTGGCTTTTTGAGTCGATAACCTTCTTCAGACCGATGTCAGGGGAGAGGGCGATACATAGATAAAGACGTGTCAGGTGTGAAAACAGGACAAAGGGGATGGAGTTCAAGGAACATGTAGAATAGATCATTGTTAGCTGGGAGAAGGTAACAACAAATCAGAGATAAAATGTAGTTGGAGAACTGGGAAGGGGCAGGGAATGGAGAGAGAGGTAAAGCAAGAGTAACTTGAAGTTAGAGATGTTCATGTTAATATCACTGGGGTGTAAGCTGCCCAAGCGAAGTGTGAGTATTCTTCACTGTGTGGTGCATTACTTTCATTTTTATGAGTAATTTGGCACTGACATGTTTTTCAAATATATTACGTTACCATATATATTTGTCAATGCTTTCATGAAGTCAATGTCCACCATTTAAAAATATATATTCCTATACACTTTTAGGTTTAAGGCATTCTGTATGATACTGTCAGACGCCCTTATGTTATATGCTGTAGTATTTGAAGCTTAATATTCTTCCGACTCATGAATGCTCCTTCAGACTGCTTTGCGAATGTCATTTGTGGTCCCTTGGCTTGTCATCAGTGGATAATGTCACATAGCCTGCAGTTCTGTACATGTTCATTTGTAAGTAATGACCAGTAAACAAATGTCAAGAAGATTTATCTACAAATCATGCTTTGCATAGTTGGTGGTAACTTCTATTAAAGAATTGTAAAATGTAGTCATTAGCTGTTAGCACAAAATGTCAGTCAATATAAACTACCACACAAATTCATGAACAGGAATTAATGCACTACTTCTAGTTCCTTAGGTGCTGGCTGCTTTAAATCTTGTGATTCAAGATTCAAGACTTAAGATTCAAGAGAGTTTACTGTCATGTGTCCCCATGGGGGCCGACTAGGAAAAGGGGAGATACAGCGAGACCTAGGTGTCATGGTACACCAGTCATTGAAAGTACGCATGCAGGTGCAGCAGGCAGTGAAGAAAGCGAATGGTATGTTAGCTTTCATAGCAAAAGGATTTCAGTATAGGAGCAGGGAGGTTCTACTACAGTTGTACAGGGTCTTGGTGAGACCACACCTGGAGTATTGCGTACAGTTTTGGTCTCCAAATCTGAGGAAGGACATTATTGCCATAGAGGGAGTGCAGAGAAGGTTCACCAGATGTCACCTGGGATGTCAGGACTGTCTTATGAAGAAAGACTGGATAGACTTGGTTTATACTCTCTAGAATTTAGGAGATTGAGAGGGGATCTTATAGAAACTTACAAAATTCTTAAGGGGTTGGACAGGCTAGATGCAGGAAGATTGTTCCCGATGTTGGGGAAGTCAAGGACAAGGGGTCACAGCTTAAGAATAAGGGGGATATCCTTTAAAACCGAGATGAGATGAACTTTTCTCACACAGAGAGTGGTGAATCTCTGGAACTCTCTGCCACAGAGGGTGGTTGAGGCCAGTTCATTGGCTATATTTAAGAGGGAGTTAGATGTGGCCCTTGTGGCTAAGGGGATCAGAGGGTATGGAGAGAAGGCAGTACGGGATACTGAGTTGGATGATCAGCCATGATCATATTGAATGGCGGTGCAGGCTCGAAGGGCCAAATGGCCTACTCCTGCACCTAATTTCTATATTTCTATGTTTCTATGTCCCTGATAGGACAATGAAATTCTTGCTTTGCTTCAGCACAACAGAACATAGTTGGCATTGACCACAAAATAGATCAGTGTGTCCATATACCATTATATAAATATATACACACATGAATAAATAAACCGATGAAGTGCAAATAACAGATAATGAGCTATTAATGTTCAGAGTTTTGTCCGAGTCAAGTTTAATAGCCTGATGGCTGTGGAGAAGTGGCTATTCCTGAACCTGGTTGTTGCAGTCTTCAGGCTCCTGTACCTTCTGCCTAAAGGTAGCAGGGAGATAAGTGTGTGGCCAGGATGGTGTGGGTCCTTGATGATGCTGCCAGCCTTTTTGAGGCAGCGACTGCGATAGATCCCCTCGATGAAGGGGAGGTCAGAGCTGATGATGGACTGGGCAGTGTTTACTACTTTTTGTAGTCTTTTCCTCTCCAGGGTGCTCAAGTTGCCGAACCAAGCCACGATGCAACCGGTCAGCATGCTCTCTACTGTGCATCTGTAGAAGTTACAGTCCTCCTTGACAATCCAACTCTCCGTAATCTTCTCAGGAAGTAGAGGCGCTGATGTGCTTTCTTAATAATTGCATCAGTGTTCTTGGACCAGGAAAGATCTTCAGAGATGTGCACATTAATAAACCAAGTCACTTCGGAATGTTATGATAAGCATGTGATGGAGGTGCATGAATATGAACACGTTAAACACAAGATTCCTGCTAAACTCTGCACATTTTTAAACTTGAGAAGCCAGTGGGAAATTATGAATACATTCAGTTATTTAGAAGATGCAATGGATGATCATGTCCACTCGGGTTTTTCAAAGAAAAGTCTCGAAGAAGGGTCCCGGCCCGAAACGTCGCTTTTTCCTTTTCTCCAGAGATGCTGTCTGACCCACTGAGTTACTCCAGCTTTTTTTGTCTATCTTGGTTATTTTCAAATCTCATTTTTGATTCATTGCTTTAGCCTTCAACTGAGTCCGAAGGAAGAACCCTCTCCATGGTGTATTGGATGCACCAGTAGATAGGATGAAGAATCAAAAGCTCAGCTTTAAACTTCAATAAATTGCAGGTCACTGAGTGTGAGATTGAAAATGTGCTCCTCTCTGGATATTGGTGTCATGTTTCATATCAGAAGCTGAGAATACAGAAACTCTCCCAAAACTATTTATTTTCTTGGCTGAGGGTTGGAATTCAATGGACAAGATGATAATTAAAACTAAGCAGTTGTATATTCTCTTTTAGTGCACAGTATTGGCCATCATCATACATGTTCCTGACTACAACCTATTTGTAATTTTGGAGACAGAAACGCTTGTGGCTTTGGTTTAGGTTATGATCCTGATGTTGAGCCCTGATATCACCTCCAGCACAACGGGAAAGATGGTCAAACAGTAAAGGGGTAGCTATGTTGTCCGTTGCCAATTACCTAGGGAAAGCGAGATTCCACACTCCTGAAACGAAGAACCATGGTCACCCTGCTCATTCATCATTCAGTAAGAAGGAACTGCAGATGCTGGTTTACACCGAAGATAGTCACAAAAACCTGTATAACTAACTCATTGATGAATGAAGATAGACACAAAAGGCTGGAGTAACTCAGTGAGACAAGGAGCATCTCTGGACAGAAGGAACTTGTTTCAGGCTGAAGAAGGGTCTCAACCAGAAATGTCACCCATTCCTTCTCTCCAGAGATGCTGCCTGTCCCGCTGAGTTACTCCAGCCTTTTGTGTCTATCTTCATTCATCAATGAGTTAGTTATAAGCTGTGCAATTTGACTGAAGTCTGGGACAATTAGATGGAATGAGCTAAAGGCAAACGAACTGAGCACCATCACAATACCGACATGTAGTTCCTGGCACATCTCTGCAACTCCTATTTTTGCCAGCAGCAAGTGACATTTCTTGCTGCCAAATTCCATGGAGATTACACTCTGGATAATTTGTTTCTCAGTTGGTTGTACACAATATGGTGTATTTGTAATTAGATCTGCAAATTACCCAGGAAAGCAAAGATAGGCACAAAATGCTGGAGTAACTCAGCGGGACAGGCAGCATCTCTGGAGAGAAAGAATGGGTGACGTTTCAGGTCGAGATCCTTCTTCAGGAGAAGGGTCTGAAGAAGGGTCTCGACCCAAAATGTCACCCATTCCTTCTCTCCAGATATGCTGCCTGTCCCGCTGAGTTACTGCAGCATTTTGTGTCTCTCTTCGGTTTAGATCAGCATCTGCTGTTTCTTCCTAATCAGGAAAGCATGTGCCTGTGTCTGCCTGTGTGTCCATGTACCTGCATAGTGGCATGTGTGTACACACACTTACATGCTTGAGATTTGTTGGCCTGATGTGTGTGAGGTAAGTGCTCTTGGTAGTTGCTTTTTGTCTGCAGTAAGAATTGAGTGCATGTTTTGAAGGTGATGGTGACCATTACAGGGCTTTGCAATTCTGTTGTTTTCCTTCACAAGGAAATTTTATTCAGTTGATCACAGCTATGGTATACTGGAAAGTTCTAAACTGCCTTGCAGTTCGCAAACATTAATCAATCAGTTGTCAGGGTGACAGGGGTTATGGGGAGAAGGCAGGAGATTGCGTTGAGAGGGAAAGATCAGCCATGATTGAATGGCGGGGTAGACTTGACTATTCAAATGGCCTATTTCTGGTCCTAGAACTTATGATCATGAGTACTTTCAATAGGAATAGCCAGAACAATTGATATTAGACTTTAGACTTTTGAGATACATCGTGGAAACAGGCCCTTTGACCCACCGAGTCCACGTCGACCAGCAATCACCCCGAACACTAGGGACAGTATCCTACACACTAGGGACAATTTACAAATTTAGCAAGCCAATTAACCAACAAATCTGTATATCTTTGGAGTATGGAAGGAAACCAAAGCACCCAGAGAACCAAAGCACAGCGAGAACGTGCAAACTCCGTACAGGCATCATCCGAGGTCAGGATTGAACCAGGGTCTCCGGTTCTGTAAGGCAGCAGCTCTACTACTAATGGGCCTGTCCCACTTACGCAACTTTTTCGGCGACTGCCAGTACCCGTCATAGGTCGTTACAAGTCCCCAAAAATTTTCAACATGTTGAAAATCCAGGGACGACCAGAATAATGTACGACTCTGGGCCACTACTCACGACCATACAGGCTTCACCCCGCGACATGTTGTCAGGGTGTCACCTGTATGGTTGTGAGTAGTCTCCTCAGTCGCCCAAAGAGTCTAAGCGTCTTTCTGGTTGCCACTGAATTTTCAACATTTTGAAAATTTTTAGCGACCTGCAATGACCTATGATGGGTGCCGGCAGTAGCCAAAAAATTTGCTTAAGTTGAACAGCCCATAAGCTACTGTGCTCTCTCATATGTTTCTGCTCTGGGGAAAAAAAGTAAAAGCATTTTAAAAACAATCTCCCAAGCACCCACTGAGCTAATCAATGGCATTGACTGCAGGACATTTGAATGCCAATGTTGAGAAAGAGAAAATGGTTGCTGTAATGCAGACATAGATCTAGAACAAGTTGACAAAACCTCGGCTTTTGCATGGTGACAATTAAAATGTGTGAGACAGAATAATTGATCACACAGGCTTTAGCACAATGCAGAGAAGCCTTGATCACAGTAGCATCACTCATTCCGCAAGCACTAGGACCACGAGCTGCCAGGATAGAAATGCAGCCCAGAAGTATACATTCAAGCGTGAGTAGCCTTCTCAGTATCAGCCACAAACTTCAGCTATAAGAAAGTGCCAGAAGACTATTCTATTGATGGACTATGGCTCTGAGATCTAATAAGTTCTTTAATCACTTGCTAGTCCCAGTAGACTGTAAAAGATGTTCCAATCAAAACCATGCAGGAAATGGTGAATTATTTCGATAAAAAGCTATTTGAAGTAGTGGAGAGTCACAAGTTTGGTGCAACAAATCAAAGAATGGAAGAAATAGGCACTGAATGTTTTTAATATTGTAGGATTTAACTCAACATTGCAACTTCAGCAAACTCTTAAACCATGTAGTGCGGAATAGATTGTGTGGCTTAAATGGATTCAGTCCAAATTGTTGTGGTTGCTGGGTGTTACATTTGAACTCGATGTACACACATCAACAATGCCAAGGAATTTCATCCATCACCAGGCACCAATATAACAGTAGCTTGGAGTCAGAAATATTCACCAAATACTCTATGTGTATGAAGGAAATGCAGGATGCTGGTTTAAGCTGGATTAATATGGTGTATTTGTAATTAGATCTGCAAATTACCCAGTAAAGCAAAGATAGGCACAAAATGCTGGAATAACTCAGCGGGACAGGCAATATCTCTGGGGAGAAGGAATCAGAGACGTTTCGGGTCAAGACCTTTCTTCAGAGTCAGGGGAGAGGGAGATACAGAGGTAAGGAAGTGTAAGGTGTGAAAACGAGACATCAATGGGGCTGAGGGTCAAGTATATGTAGTAAAGGAATGGGTAACATTTCACGTCAAGACCTTTTTTCAGACAGTCAGGAGAATGGGAGATACAGAGATAAGGATTGATAATGTGTGAAAACGGGACCTCAAAGAGGATGGGTATCAAGGAAAATGTATATCAAATAATCTATTCCTGAAATAAGGTCAACATCACATGAGTGTAGGTAGTGTGAATTCCTGCCGCAGATGCAATCACAGCCCTTCTCCACAGGTTTGTAACTTTAAGGAGACGAAGTGTCACATATGGCAGAAGAAGTCAGGTGTAGTGAAGGCATACATATCCAAACTCAAACAAGTAATCAAAGCAGTGCAATTGAAAGGCACTCCTTCATAGAGAGGCTATAGGTCTTAAAGCCCTGTCCCACGGTACGAGTTTATTCCAAGAGTTCTCCCGAGTTTAAAAAAAATCTAACTCGTGGTAAGCACGGAGAATGAACGTAGCGGGTATGTCGGAGCTCGGGGATATCACTTTGCGGCTCATAACATTAACGGCAGGTAATCGGGAAGACTCGCTAATGGCAGGTAAGCACGGGAAGACTCATGAAGATTTTACAACATGTTGAAAAATGTACACGAGAGCCCCGAGTACCGATGAGTGGCCAGTACTACAAATCTTCGAGTTCGAATCAGGGCAAACTCGGGAGAGCTCTTCGAATGAACTCGTACCGTGGGACAGGACTTTAACTGGAAAACACATAAAGGGGTGTGCTTAAGATTGAAGTTAGTACAAAAGGCGAGCACTAGATTTGTTTAACAATTGTATGACAATAAAAGGTGGTAAGAAGCAGCAGGATTTCAATATAAAAATACAGATTTTTACCATTTAATATAAATACACAACAATGCAGATCATGGGGGGAGACACATAGCAGGAAATTCAGCCTGTTACCTTTACAGGCAGTGGGCAGGTGCTATAGACTTGCACGGGAAGGTAGACGCTCCCGCCCCCATTAGTCTCGGGCAGATGGGGGTCGTCAGCCTGGGAAGGCAGTCCATCTAGGAGAGGGGAAACTAATTTAAAACCTCCATTGCCTTGTGGCCATATACAGTCATGAAAAATGCTCCAGGAGTAAACCTCAAGAAAATCTGGTCGGAGTCCCTAAAGCCCCTGTCTCACTTGGGCGAACTGAACAGCAACCTCTGGTGACCTTGCCTGCAACCCATGGTCGCTGCAAGGTCGCCATGAGGTCACAGGAGGTTTTGGTCACTCGCCTAGAAAGTCTTGAGCTGGATCGACTGGCCGCGTTGAACCTG
The DNA here is from genome assembly GCF_028641065.1 of Leucoraja erinaceus. Taxonomy (NCBI): domain Eukaryota; kingdom Metazoa; phylum Chordata; class Chondrichthyes; order Rajiformes; family Rajidae; genus Leucoraja; species Leucoraja erinaceus. The sequence goes on along the minus strand of NC_073380.1, from coordinate 72,905,644 downwards.
CGAGCTGGATGGTCCGAAGCATGAGCTGCATCTACAGACCGCACACACACACATACACACATATACACAAACACATCGCAAAAGTTGGGGCTATGGAGAGTAGAAGAGCGCTGTCTGCATGATGAAGAGGAAGGTAAACAACTGCCACAGAGCACAATAAGTCCTTTAGAAAGCGTGGGGGGGGGGGGGGGGGGGGGGGGGGGGGGGGGGGGGGGGGGGGGGGGGTGGGGGGGGGGGGGGGGGAGGGGGGAGGGGAGGGGAGAGGAGAGAGAGAAGGAGAGAGAAGCAGAGAGAAGGAGAGAGAGGGGAGAGAGAAGGGGGGAGAAGGGGGAGAGAAGTAGGGAGAAGGGGGTGGGGAGAAGGTGAGGAGAAGGGGTGAGAAGGGGGGGTGAAGGAATGGAGACAGCTTTATGAAGTTTAATAACGTTAGCAGGCATTTTACCTACTGGTGGGTCTTCTAGGTCATGAAACTCCAATGAGCCAATCAAAATGGCCGGTCAGCGAAGGAGATTGCCTTCGACTGCCTGTAAGTAAATAGCGACCCCACTCCACTGGTTTCGACCAAACGGCAACCTATTTTTAGTCAAGGCTGGTTTTAAACATGTTGAAAAAAAAGCAGCGACCTCGATGAAGCCTCGACCACGCGGAAACCACTTTCGACCATTAGGGAGAGTGACCAAAACCTGGTGCCAAACTGTAACGGCCCTGCTGTTCCTTTGGAACGATCAGCAACGTGGAGAGGGGGACGTGATGCTTGGGTAACAGGCTGTCCTCCACATAACATCGCTCAGGCGTGCATCCGACCAGGATTTATGACCCATGGTCAGTCATGACCGAGAGGTGCCTACTACACCTTTGAAGAGAGGTATAACTAATCTGAAAATATATTTTAGGCATTGTGTTAAACGTGTGTTCTGCTAAAGAGCCCAGACCTGAAATGTTATCTCTATTCCTCTAGCCACATATTCCACAGCGTCTGTGGGGGGATGGAGAGATGGCGTTTCAGGTTGGGACCCTTCTTCAGACTGATGGAGTGGGGGGGGAGGAGGGAAGCTGTAAAATAGAGTGAGTGGGGTGAAGTGGTAGGAACCAAACAGGTGGATACAAGTGAGGGATGTGCTTGGCATATGGCTGCTGAAAGTAGCAATGCTGGAGATAAAAAAGGGACAAGTAGGTGTCAGGTAAGGAAAGAAAAGGAGGTGTGAAATACAAAACTGGATAGAGGGACAGGAGAAATTCTGACATCTTACCCATTTAAGGCATCGTAAATTGCAGTTAAGAGCCTGTCCCACCATACGAGCTAATTCAAGATTTCTCCCGAGCTTCCTCTGATTCAAACTTGGAGAATTATGGTAATAGCCGCTCATAGGTACTCGGGGCTCTCGTGGACATCTTTTAACATGTTGAAAAATCATCACGAGTCTTCACAAGCCTACCGCGTTTCCCGAGTAACTGCCGTTAGTGTTACGAACCGCTAAGAGACGTCCCGACCTCTGACGTACCCGCTACGTACATTCCACGTGCTTACCACAAGTTTGATTTTTTTTTAAACTCGGGAAGCTCTTGAATTACCTCGTACAGTGGGACAGCCCCTTTCGCACCATCTCTACACATGTCCAACAACTTGGATCCAATCCAATCTTGTGTGCCGTGTGTGTAGAGTTTGCATATTCTCCCTGTGACCGCATAGTGTTTGCCCAGCTGCCACTGCTTTCCTCAGACTTTCCAAACGTGTGCTCATGGTTGACATTGCCTGTTAGGCCGGTTACATGGGAATTAAAAACACATTGATAGGGATGTGAGAAATAATAGGTTACAGGTTAATAAGTAGTTTAATAGAAATGCTCTGGTGGCCAACATAGACCAGATGAACTGAATGGCCAACTTCTATGTAATAAATCAAACAATCAAATGGTTTAAGGATATCTGAGAACTTTAAATACCATTTGCATACTTTTTATACTCTTCATTCTTAAACAACACTTAGCCCAACACTCACTCAGCAGTGTTTAAGAAGGAACTGCAGATGCTGGAATATCGAAGGTACACAAAAAAGCTGGAGAAACTCAACGGGTGCAGCAGCATCTATGGAATGAAGGAAATAGGCAACATTTCAGGCCAAAACCCTTCTTCAGACTCATTCAGCAGACTCACTCAGCAATGTCAGTTTCCATTTATACAAGTCACAAAGGTGTCTTCACTACAATTGTGTTCTTGCGGCAGATCTGGCAGATCTGTTGGTCTTTGGCGCAGAATGGTGGCGCAGAGGTAGAGTTGCTGCCTTACACCACTTGCAGGGCTGGAGACCCGAGTTTGATCCCGACTACGGGTGCTATCTGTACAGACTTTGCATGTTCTCCGCATGGCTTGCATGGATTTTCCCCAAGATCTTCGGTTTCCTCCCACACTTCAAAGATGCACAGGTTTCTAGGTAAATTGACTTGGTGTATGTTATAATTGTCCCCAGTGCATGTAGGATAGTGTTAATATGTGGGGATTGCTAGTCGACGCGGGCCTGATAGGCCAAAGGGCCTGTATCTATGCATTATCTCTAAACTAAACAGGTCTTCCAAAGCAGGTATCTGATTCTGTGCTTCTTCACAGAAAATGATTTCAGGGCAAGTAGAGCAAGCCATTCGAGGAAGATCTCACATCCTTACTGGAAAAGTGGACCAACTCCAACGGCAGGTCTTCCAGAAGTGGAAATAAAAGGAACTACAGAAGAAGAGACCTATTTGCTGCCTGTTCCACCAATGTACTCCAACATTTTGTGTCTATCTTTGGTTTAAGCCAACATCTGAGTTGAGTATAGAATTTGGGATGTAATGTGTAAAATTGTACAAGGCATTGGTGAGGCCAATTCTGGAGTATGGTGTACAATTTTGGTCGCCTAATTATAGGAAGGATGTCAACAAAATAGAGAGAGTACAGAGGAGATTTACTAGAATGTTGCCTGGGTTTCAGCAACTAAGTTACAGAGAAAGGTTGAACAAGTTAGGGCTTTATTCTTTGGAGCGCAGAAGGTTAAGGGGGACTTGATAGAGGTTTTTAAAATGATGAGAGGGATAGACAGAGTTGACGTGGAAAAGCTTTTCCCACTGAGAGTAGGGAAGATTCAAACAAGGGGACATGACATGAGAATTAAGGGACTGAAGTTTAGGGGTAACATGAGGGGGAACTTCTTTACTCAGAGAGTGGTAGCTGTGTGGAATGAGCTTCCAGTGAAGGTGGTGGAGGCAGGTTCGTTTTTATCATTTAAAAATAAATTGGATAGTTATATGGATGGGAAGGGAATGGAGGGTTATGGGTCTGAGCGCAGGTATATGGGATTAGGGGAGATTATGTGTTCGGCACGGACTAGAAGGGTCGAGATGGCCTGTTTCCGTGCTGTAATTGTTATATGGTTATATGGTTATCTGCAGTTCACTTCCCATCGAGTATATCCTTCCTTATTTACCAGATTCCAGCACTGGTAGTCTTTGTGCCCCTGCTTATCGCCCTTGGTAGCAGTTTCCAGCTTCACCCTTCCTTCATCACGTGGTTCCATCGTTTTTTTAAATTCCTTGTTTGTCTCTATTCACCTCTCTTTCTATCTATCTATCTATCTATCTATCTATCTATCTATCTATCTATCTATCTATCTATCTATCTATCTATCTATCTATCTATCTATCTATCTATCTATCTATCTATCTATCAATCTATCTATCTATCTATCTATCTATCTATCTATCTATCTATCTATCTATATATCTATCTATCTATCTATCTATCTATCTATCTATCTATCTATCTATCTATCTATCTATCTATCTATCTATCTATCTATCTATCTATCTATCTATCTATCTATCTATCTATCTAACATTATTTGTCCTCCAACTATCCTACCCCCTCCCCTCTGACTGCACCATGCTGTCATCCTTCCTCCTCCACAGTCCAGCTATCACCTACTGGCCTCTTTTATTTTCTGCACTGGCTATCCTCCATCTCCACTCTTCCGCCTGGTGAAGGGACAAGCCAAAACATTGACACTCCTACCCTTCCCTCACTCCACCCCACCCCTCCATCCCGGTAGGAGGGATGTTTGTACTATACCTGTACCCTATATCTGACTTTTCTCAGATAGACACAGTGCATAGATCAGTAGCAAATCTATTGAACAAGTCAGTTTAATAAAGGCCTTATGGTGTACATCGAGAAACAGTGTGAGGAGATCCAATCTGCTTCAACAAGCCATTGTCACTAAAGCACTTTTATATCCTCATGACACAATGGCACAATGGTTACTTGTGGAGCTGAAATAAATCATGAATCAATGTCTCTGTACCCTTCCATCTTTGTCTTGCCCCAGGATTAACTTTAATCGTGCATTCTTGGCCCAGCTGCAGGCTCCATTGGCTGCTCCGATGAACTGGACTCTGACCCATCAGGCAAGTTTCTTCTGACCCCCGAGGCCCCACCCGGGCTTTGACCCGGGCTTCTACGCTGCCATCCCCGACACCTCGATAAAATCCTCCAGCCCCGTTCCCAATCCGCAGACGTGGTCCGGCGTGAAGCGGTAATCGCAGGATTGCAACAGAACCAAGACAGGACTACGAAGGACTATTCTCCCTAACAATAGACAAGAGAGCTGGCTTTTCAGCAGAATGTATCCGCTTAGTTATTGTAACTACATTCTATGTTTGCCATTTTTGCAACCTCATGCTTCCAGTATGTGAGCTCAAGGGTTAACCAGGTTACAACTTTCAAAATTCCCTCCAACAATCCCTCACCCCACAAATGCTGCTCCACCCACTGAGTTCCTCCAGCAGTTTGATTTTGTTGCGCCACGTTTCAGCATCTACAATCTCATCTTTATTTCCAGGTCTTTATCTCCTGCATGAAAAGAGCCATGAGATTGGGAGTAGGTGTTGAAGCACGCAGCGTAGTGCATGGTGGTACCATAGAGGGACGAGTTGCTTTAGAACATTGGAAGGGGAGAGGAGGGGAAGATATACCTGGTGGAGGAATTACATTGATTAGTAATTTGTGGACAGCCTTTTGGTGCATAAAATAAATATTAATTGTAAAGCACCTCTTTCCAAGGTCAATACATGTCCAGGGAATATAAATCACTGAGCTTTTTTGATTCCATGTATATTTAATTAATTAACTGAATTTAAATCCATGCTGGGATTTGAACTCATATTTCACAATCATTAGCATGGACCTTTGGATTGCTTTTTCAGAAATGCAATATTTCTTCAAGCTAGGCAGTCATCCAAGAGCTCCCACACACTTCAAAATCAATGGAATGAACCAAAAAACAGTTGCATGTTCTGATCTTCCAAAAAGTAGAGAGTGTTTGCAGTTTCAAGAGAATGCATTAATTGTCTGTACAGGTCCAAAATATTGATATAATTGATGCACACATATACAGAATTTTAAACAGAAATTGCACTAAATACAATTCACTTCGCAAAACCCTTTCAGCCTTCTTTAACAATCATTGCGCTAGATCCAGACCTCACGCTGCAAAATTAGTCATGCTCCTCGGGTAAATAAATCACCAGCAGCATTGCTCTCTTTGGTGGATGGCTCAAACGCATTGCAGAGAATTTCTTAGATGTATTAAAAATTCAAAGGTTTCAAAGGTCTTTTATTGTCATGTGTGCCAATTAACGTACAGTAATATTCATATTACCATGCAGCCACACGAAGAAAAGCAACCAGACTTACAAACTACATAAACGTTAACATAAACATCCACCACAGCAGATTCCCCAAATTCCTCACTGTGATGGAAGGCAATAAAGTCTAATCTGCTTCCCTCATTTTTCTCCCATGGTCGGGGCAGTCGAACCATCCGCAGCTGGTGATTGAAGCCCCCGCGTCGGGGCGATCAAAGCCCCCAATCGGGGCGGTCGATGCTCCTGCAGCTTGGAGCTCCCGAAGTTGGTCTCTAACCAGGGACCACGAGCTCCATGATGTTGAAGTCCTACATACTCCCGAGGTTGGAGCTCCCAAAGTCGGTCTCCAGCAAAGGCAGCCAGCACCACGATGTTCGGCCGCAGTACGGACGAAGATACGATATGGAAAATAAATCGCATCTCCGTCGAAGTAAGTGATGAAAAAAAAGTTTACCCTAAACCCCCCCCCTCCGCACACAAAACAAGCTAAAGAACATCCATTTAACACATACGAAAGAACCAATGGAAATGGAAGGAACAGACAGACTGTTGGCGAGGCAGCCATTGCTTTGAGAACACTGACTGCCGTACTCAGGTTTATTTGGAAAGGAGTTCCATGTTCTGCTTAAAAGTAGCTTGAGCTGTAAAAGGTACATTTATTTATTTCCCAAATTTAAAATGTTTGGTTTCTATTGTTGGTAAATCCATTGTCATTTATTCTAATCTGTGGCATTGGTATTATTATATACTGAACGTTTTTTTAGAAAAGTTAAATGGTGAAAAGTCATGGGTGTGGTGAGAAATGAAGCAGTTATATCAACACATAAGGGTCTCTTTTTTAAATTTCCCTTCATTATCTTTGGTTTTTGTCTTCTTACACTTCTATAAGCTTTTATTTGTTCACTCCTGGACTGCACTATGCTAGTCTAGGGGTTTACACATCACTATTTATTTCACTCTCTCTCTTTTTCGTTCTTTCTCTCTTCTTCTATTTTTCTCTTGTTAAATTTAAAATAGAAGATGTACATTAAATGTATTTTGTCATATGCCGCAGTCTATGCTACTGTACATGGCTTCTAATAAAAATACAAATAAAAAAAAAGAAAAGTTGAAGTCATATCCAATTGCAGATTTTACAAATACAAATAGCAGACAAAGTTGAGCAGAAACTCGTGGGAAACTAAAGAAGCTGTTACTGATGAGAAAGTGCTTGGGAAACTGAAAGGTCTGAGGTAGATATGTCACCTGGACCAGATGGACTACACTCCAGGGATCTGAAAGAGGTAACTGTTGAAATTGTGGAGGCATTAAGGGTCATCTTTCAGGAATCACTAGAGTAAGATTGGTTCCAGAGGACTGGAAAATTGCAAATGTAACTCTACTGCTTAAGGAGGGAGTGAGGTAAAAGAAAATATCTGATAGGCCAGTTAGTCTAACGAATGTGGCTGGTCAAATTTTAGAGTCCACGAGGTTTCTGGGCACTTGGAAGCACATGATAAAATAGGTTGACATCAACATACTTTTGTTAATGGGAGATCTTACCTGATAAATCTGTTGGAATTTGCAGAGGAAGTAACTAAGCTGAATAGACTAAGGAGAGTCAATGGATGTTGTTACTTGTATTTACTGAAGGACTTTGATAAGGTGCCACATATGACTGTTAAACCAGATAGGAGCCCGTGGTATTAGAGGCAAGGTACTAGCGTGGATAGAAGATTGGCTGACAGGAAGAAGACTAAAGGGCCTGTCCCACTTGCTGATTTTATCGGCGACTGCTGGTATCATTGACTGTCGCATCAGTTAACTGAAAAATACGCGGCGTGATGATGTATGAGGTGGCGTGATGACGTATGATGCGGTGGTGATGCGGCGTGATGGCGTATGACGCGCGGTGTTTTTTCAAGTGCCGCATCATTTTTTTGTCGCCGCTGGATTTTGAAATGTTCAAAATCTTTTGGCGACTGATATGACGCTGGCAAAATCGCCAAGTGCGACAGGCCCTAAAGAGTGGAAATAAAGGAGCATTTTCTGGTAGGCAACCGGTGAATAGTATTGTTTTGCAGGGATCAATGTTGGGTCGGCTATTTTTCACATTCTATGTTAATGAACTGGACGATTAAATTGATGACTTTGTAGCCACATTTGTGGCTGATACAAAATAGATGGAGGGACCGGTAGTGCTGAGGAAGCAGGAAGTCTGCAGATACGGGCCAAACACAGTCAGGAGGGACTAGTGTAGATGGGACATGTTGGTCGGTTTGAGCAAGTTGGGCCAAAGTTTACATGTTGTGTGACTATTTCCAAAGTGAGTGAAATATTTCCATGCTGATTCCATAACTTCCATGCTGATTCCATACAGGTTTCCATAAATTATTGATTAGCCTGATCAGAAAGTATTATGGATTTACTGTCGTAATTGCACATTGCATTGAGCATTCACTGTTTCCAGTCCTGTCACTGTCACTGAAACAAATGAAGAAGCATGTTATAATTCAAAATCGTTACCAATTTAATGTGGTAAAGTCCTTTTGAAAATGAACAACCTGCATTTGGCCCATATTCCTCTAAACCTATCCCATCAGATAAATTTTGCAGACGTGTGCTTCAGTTCTTAGTCCAGTGCCAAAACGATGCACAGAGGTTTTGCAGAAGTAATTGAATATTTGAGAACCATCGTTGGGATGATTAGATCATGGTTCACTTCCATCATTGATGCCTTAATGGTTCGAAGAAGGCTCCCCAAAGATTGGTCAGAAGTGGAAGTGTGTATTAATTCTGCTCTTGAAATTGTTGAGGTGGGTCAAAGCATTTTACACATTCTGTTTGGCAAAGTATAATAACAGAAGATTGTTGCCCTACGTATTAAATATTTAGGAACCTGCAGTTCATTTCATTATGATCAAGTGCAAATACTATCTAATACACTGAATTGAATGTCACTGAATGAAAACGACCCTGATCCTGTGAGCTATATCAATTGTATAAATAGAGTATTTTACCATTAACTGATTCAGTCTTTTCCATGGCTGAATTTTTTAAGAATGCAAGTTATTAAATTCTGGACTGAGCTGGAATTTCTAAAGAAGTCATCTATATCTAATGACACAGCTGTTGAGCTGCTATATGTCTAACGTTACATTTACCAGAATGAGAGCAGAAACTGGTAAGACCATTTCTGCTCCTCGTTGAACGAATTATATAAAAAGATGTTAGAGCTAAATTTTCAGAATATAATCTCCCATTTAGCTTCACTTGCAACTGCAGACTATGTTATCAATCCTGTGCTTGTAATTGGACCTGTTAGCATGACTGTCACGCACACTTATAATCCTATATTCATGAAATTAGTTTGCTGAGAGACTTTCCTTTGGCTACCTCATAAAATTAATAATAGTTAAAAGCATTTTGTGTGGAACTGTTTGCAAAATAACCTTCACTCTCCACTCTGTATCACTCAATTAAAGTTATCTTCTGAGACATATTGCAACATTATGAAGTTCAGGGTCCAGACACCACGACTATAAAATGTATTAAAATGATGAGCAAACACGTATTAGAATCCTTCTGCTGAAGAAAGATTACATAAAGAATCGGCTGTGAGTTACAATACCACAGTATTAGACTAAACTTAGAAACTCATTTCAAATCTTAGCCATTATATTTATTCACACTTAAATTCCTGAGGTGAAAAGCCTCTGAGATTTGGTTGCTTTGAAAGCTGATGAAAGTAGAGTTGAGATTGCATTAGGTCATTCTGTCTCAGTGACTTGGTTGCATGAAGCTACCAAATGCTCATTCTGCTTGTGGCACTTCTGATCTTTCAGAAACGGTGACAGTGATCTCCCAGAGGGATTCCATTGGTGTGTGTTTGGACAATAAAAATCCTTCCAGACATTTTGTTCAAATTATTCTTTATTATTTCTCTTGGCAAAATTAATTGATTGAATCAATCAATCAATCAATCAATCAATCAATCAATCAATCAATCAATCAATCAATCAATCAATCAATCAATCAATCAATCAATCAATCAATCAATCAATCAACCAATCAACCAATCAATCAAGCAAGCAAGCAATCAATCAATCAATCAATCAATCAATCAATCAATCAATCAATCAATCAATCAATCAAAGATATAGCATGGAAACAGACTCTTTGTCCTAGATGGTCCATGCTGACCATCAACTAATCATTCACACTAGTTCTTTACCACTTTCGCATCCACTCTCTGCACACTCGGGGCAATTTACAGAGCCTTATTAACCTACAAACCAACACTTATTTGGAATGTGGGAGGAAACATAGAAACATAGAAACATAGAAATTAGGTGCAGGAGTAGGCCATTCGGCCCTTCGAGCCTGCACCGCCATTCAATATGATCATGGCTGATCATCCAACTCAGTATCCCGTACCTGCCTTCTCTCCATACCCCCTAATCCCCTTAGCCACAAGGGCCACATCTAACTCCCTCTTAAATATAGCCAATGAACTGGCCTCAACTACCCTCTGTGGCAGAGAGTTCCAGAGATTCGCCACTCTCTGTGTGAAAAAAGTTCTTCTCATCTCGATTTTAAAGGATTTCCCCCTTATCCTTAAGCTGTGACCCCTTGTCCTGGACTTCCCTAACATCGGGAACAATCTTCCTGCATCTAGCCTGTCCAACCCCTTAAGAATTTTGTAAGTTTCTATAAGATCCCCTCTCAATCTCCTAAATTCTAGAGAGTATAAACCAAGTCTATCCAGTCTTTCTTCATAAGACAGTCCTGACATCCCAGGAATCAGTCTGGTGAACCGTCTCTGCACTCCCTCTATGGCAATAATGTAATAACCCGTGCATTTGAACCAATGTGGTCACATGGAGTATGTGTAAACTCCACACAAACAGCATCAGAAGCAGCAGCTCTACCAGTTGCACCACTGTGCCACCCATTAAAAGCAGCAGTAGGTTCTGAAAAAATAATACACATTATTACTTTGACTGTGTACATTATTTTTCTTTCCTAAGCAAACCTTTCAAAGGCAGATTAATTAAAAATCAGTTTACAACAAAATGAAACATAATTGGTACAAAGTTTACTACTTGAGCTAATCGTGTATTAGAAACATAGAAAATTTATTTAAACCATCTCTTATTGATAAGACATATAACCAATGGGAAAGTCTTGGAATTAGAAGGATCAGGTTCATGTACGAAATAGGAAACCTACTATCATTCCAACAACTACAATTAAAATTTAAATTGAAAAACAACCAATATTTTAAATATCTTCAGATTTGCGACTTTGTGAAAAAATATATACAAGGATATCAAAAAGTAACTCCTGACTTATTGGAAGAAGCAATGAATATTGAAGCTGACTCACAAAAATTAATATCCTATTTATATAATAGTATTCTAAATATAGACCTACCATCGACAGAGGTACTTAGAGAAGAGTGGGAACGGGAATTAATGATAAAAATTACGAAGGTTAAATGGGAAAAATACCTGATATATATTCACAAATGTTCAATTAATGTAAGACATAATCTAATACAATTTAAAATTGTACATAGATTATATTATTCAAAAACAAGATTGAACAAATTTTATCCAAATATATCCGCCACTTGTGATAAATGTCTAGCCCAAAAGGCAACTATAACACACTCCTTAGTTTCCTGCATAAAACTTTATAGATTTTGGAATGATATTTTTGAAATACTTACAAAATTATTCAAGACAAGAATGGAACCTAATACTGAAATGATTATATTTGGTGTAATGGAAGATGGGAATAAATTGAACGCGTCTCAAAATCTATTCCTTAATTATGGTTTAATAATAGCAAAAAATTAATACTTAAATTTTGGAAGGGTACATCAATACCAACGCTTAAAATGTGGATTGCAAGTATGTTGGACACCGCTCATCTTGAGGAAATGCGATTCCTCCTAATGGATAAATCAGACCAATTCATAACGAGTTGGTCTCCATTCGTCGTTTTTTTGGAATCATATGGTGCAACACAATTGTAAAAAATAACTGTTTCAGGACTGGACGAGGGTTGGTCAAGACTATAAATAATGATCTCCTTTTCTTTTCACTATTTTCTCTCTCAACTTTCTTCATTTACTCGTTTTCTTTCTTCACACACTATATATTTCACATTTTTCTATCCTTTACTATCTAACTTCTTTTTCTTATTCTCATCTTTTTTCAATGTAACAAAAAAAAAAAAAGTTGTACATAAAATGTATTATGAAAATATATATTAGGCACTTTGGTGCCATATGACTGTGCTTACTTCTAATAAAATAAAATATTAAAAAAAAAAAAAAAAGAAACATAGAAAAATAGAAAATAGGTGCAGGAGGAGGCCATTCGGCCCTTCGAGCCAGCACCGCCATTCATTGTGATCATGGCTGATCGTCCCCTATCAATAACCCGTACCTGCCTTCTCCCCATATCCCTTGACTCCACTAGCCCCTAGAGCTCTATCTAACTCTCTCTTAAATCCATCCAGTGACTTGGCCTCCACTGCCCTCTGTGGCAGGGAATTCTATAAATTCACAACTCTCTGGGTGAAAAAGTTTTTTCTAACCTCAGCCTCAAATGACCTCCCCTTTATTCTAAGACTGTGGCCCCTGGTTCTGGACTCGCCCAACATTGGGAACATTTTTCCTGCATCTAGCTTGTCCAGTCCTTTTATAATTTTATATGTTTCTATAAGATCACCCCTCATCCTTCTAAACTCCAGTGATTACAAGCCTAGTCTTTTCACTCTTTCCTCATATGACAGTCCCGCCATCCCAGCGATCAATCTCGTGAACCTACGCTGCACTGCCTCAATCACAAGGATGTCCTTCCTCAAATTATTGCCTCAAATTAAACATTATTTATTGCTCATATTCTATGTCGCTCTTCTAGGGAGATGCTAACTGCATTCCGTTGTCTCTGTACTGTACACTGCACAATGACAATAAAGTTTGAATCTGAATCTGAATTCTGCTGGTTGAACAGCAAGCAACAAAGTCTTTTCACCGTACCTCGGTAAACTTGACAATAAACTAAACTGAAACAAAAACTGAAAAGCTGTGCCAAGTCACATTTCGCTACATCTGTTCCAAAGGACTTCTTGAGCCGTTAATTTTTCACATCTTCATTGTTTTGATTTGATCTTGCACAAAAGAAACTGAATCATCCCAGTTCTATGCCAATGCTACAGAAAATGCTTCGGGTAGTGTCTGGGGCTAAATCATTTTCTTTATCAATGACTGCCCTTGGAGCTACCAACACCTTTCTGTAGTTCTGTTGTACAGCATTATTGGCATAAATACACCACACTTTATCTTTATTATTTTCAGAACTCCTTGCCTGTAAAAGCTTAAAAAAACGAGGATTTGTTTCCCTTTCTGCAACCACTTCAATGCATTCCTTTTCTGTGGTGTGACAATCATAAGGGGTATGCCATTTGGAATAGGGGTAGGCCATTTAGAATAGGGGTAAGCTATTTAGGACTGTGATGAGGAAAAGGGAATTCCTGAATGCCTGGAATTCTCTGCCACAGAAGGCAGCGGAGGCAGTAGCTACCACTGTGTTAATGTATCAAACTAACAATGTGGTATCCTCTGGAGATCGGTTTTAACACCAATCTCTGGGTGTTGCTTACAATGTAAACCAGATAAACGGGCATAACCCTGAAAGGTACTAGTCTACATCAAGACTCCTGTGAACATGATGAATGTCTTGCAAGCATTCTCCACATTGGCAATTTTGTTGGTGTAGTGCTGATTGGAAGTCGTTGAAATAATGATAAATTGCAGTTTGACATTTCAGGAAGCTAGACTGCTAGAAGTTCAAGTTAAGGATCAGCATGACAGCATTCTCAAAAATACTATCACGGCAAAGATCAGGAGGTGAACTAGTGTCGGATTGTAATCAAAAAGCGAAAAATGGCAGGTGCTGGAAATTCAAAATAAAAAAACCCCACAAAAATACTGGAAATACACAGCCGGTCATGCAACATCTGTGGAGAATGAAACCTGTGATTTTAACGTTGTTTCTATTTCGTGAAGCTGCCTGACCCATTGAATATTTCCATTGTTTTTTTTTATTTGGCTAATTAAAAGTATAAAGGTAGAAAAAAAATTATAAATAGAGTACAAAGGCTCCCTATGCAGCACAATTGAATAATATTTCAAGATTTTTTTTTTCAGGATTTGAGAGCCTAAGCTATATGGAGATGTTGTGCACAGGAGACCGAGGGATGATCTTATGTATAAATTAATGAGAGGAATAGATAGGGTGAATGTATAGAGTTTTATCTACGGGAATGAAATCAAAAGCAAAAGGACATAGAGAGTCATAGAGTGATACCATGTGGAAACAGGCCCTTCGGCCCAACTTGCCCACACTGGCCAGCATGTGCTGAGCCACCGGGAGTTCAGGTAGGTTATTGCGGACTGAGCAGAGATGTTCGACGAAACGATCGCCCAACCTCCGCTTAGTCTCGTCGATGTAAATCAGCTGACATCTGGAGCAGCGGATGCAGTAGATGAGGTTGGAGGAGATGCAGGTGAACCTTTGTCGCACCTGGAACGACTGCTTGGGTCCTTGAATGGAGTCGAGAGGGGAGGTGAAGGCACAGGTGTTGCATTTCTTGCGGTTGCAACGGAAAGTGCCCGGGGAGGGGGTGGTACGGGAGGGAAGGGAAGAATTGACAAGGGAGTTGCGGAGGGAGCGGTCTTTGTGGAAGGCAGACATAGGGGGAGATGGGAAGACGTGGCGAGTGGTGGGGTCACGTTGGAGGTGGAGGAAATGGCGGAGGATTATGTGTTGTATTTGCCGGCTGGTGGGGTGAAAGGTGAGGACTAGGGGGACTCTGCCCTTGTTGCGACTGTGGGGATGGGGAGAGAGAGCAGTGTTGTGGGGTATGGATGAGACCCTGGTGCGAGCCTCATCTATGGTGGCGGAGGGGAATCCCCGTTCCCTGAAGAATGAGGACATTTCCGATGCCCTGGTGTGGATTGTTCAATGTACCCGACAAAGAGGCAGGCACAGCTGGGGCCCATGCGTGTGCCCATAGCTACGCCTTGTGTTTGGAAGAAATGGGAGGAGTCAAACGTAAAGTTGTTGAGGGTGAGGACCAACTCCGCTAGGTGGAGGAGAGTGTCAGTGGCTGGGTATAGGTTGATCCTCTGGTCGAGGAAGAACCGGAGGGCTTTGAGGCCATCCTGGTGGGGGATGGAGGTGTAGAGTGACTGGACATCCATGGTGAAGATGAGGGGGTGAGGGCCTAGAGAGTGGAATGCGCAGAGGTGGCGGAGAGTGTCTGAGGTGTCTAGAACACAGGTGGGAAGGGATTTGACCAAGGGGGGTAGGTATGTGGAGATGAGCTTGGTGGGGCATAAACAAGCAGAGACAATGGGTCTGCCGGGAGAGCCGGATTTGTGGATTTTGGGGAGAAGGTAAAAACGGGCCGTGCGGGGCTGGGGGACGATGAGGTTGGAAGCTTGGTCGGGCAGGGCGTGGGAAGTCGGAGATGGTGCTCGATTTGGTGGCCTGGTGCTCGTCAGTGGGGTCATGGTCCAAGGGTGAGTAGGAGGAGGTGTCCGAGTGTTGGCGCGTGGCCTCAGCTTTGTAGAGATCGACGTGCCAGACTACCACAGCACCTCCCTTGTCGGCTGGTTTGATAACCCAATCTGGGTTTTTGCGGAGTGATTCAATGGCAGTGCGTTCAGGGGGGAGAGATTGGAGTGAGACAAGGGAGTGGAGAAGGTGAGGTGTTTGACGTCGTGGTGACAGTTCTGGATAAAGAGTTCCAGAGCCGGGACGTTACGAGAGGGGTGCCACGAGCAGGGGGTGCGTTGGAGACAGGAAAAAGGGTCATCATTGGGGGGGGCGAGGACTCCTTCCCATGGAAGTGCGCTGTGAGGCGGAGGCGACAGTAAAAGTGCTACCTGAACTCCCGGTGGCTCAGCACTTCAACTCCCCCTCCCATTCCCAATCTGACCTCTTTGTACTGGGTCTCTCTCCTCCATTGCCAGAGTGAGCAACACCGGAAATTGGAGGAACAGCACCTCATATTCCGCCTGGGTTGCTTGCGTCCGGATGGCATGGACGTTGAATTCTCCCAATTTTGCTAGCTCTTGCTGTCTCCTCCCCTTCCTTAACCCTCAAGATGTCTCTTCCCATCCCCCCGCCCTCGGGCTCCTCCTCCTCCCTTTTTCCTTCCTTCTCCCCCCCACCCCCCATCAGTCTGCAGAAGGGTTTCGACCCGAAACGTTGCCTATTTCCTTTGCTCCATAGATGCTGCCAGAGAGAGAGAGAGAGAGAGAAGAGAGAGCTGGAGAGAGAGAGAGAGAGAGAGAGAGAGAGAGAGAGAGAGAGAGAGAGAGAGAGAGAGAGAGAGAGAGAGAGAGAGAGAGAGAGAGAGAGAGAGAGAGAGAGAGAGAGAGAGAGAGAGAGAGAGAAGAGAGAAAGAGAAAAATATCCTCCCACCCTCCCCTAGCCAGTGATGTGATGGACGCGGGGTCTGGACCAATCGCTGACAAGGTCTCAGACAAATCCCGTTCCCGGAGACCTCATGTCCGTTATTTGGCTTTTCGCTATTGCGTCCATTCGGTTATTTGGCTTTTCGGCATCGTGTCCATTCGGTTATTTGGCTTCCACTTCTTCGCTTTAGCTTCTTGTCTTTCAACGCCCCGTCCGCACATTTTACATTACAAAGCTGTTCTTTTAAAATTTTTATTAAATTAAGTAACATGGTTATGTTTCCAGCAAAAAAATTGTACTCATTTTAATGCCCAGCTTCACTGCTGAAACAGTGCTGACTGTTCAGACAGTGTCATGGCTTTGGGGATCTAGACTGAGAACAGATAATCCCCAACATATATAGTTTGCTCCCAGGCTAAATATCCTAGTGTAACATCCCAGTCTTGATTCGTGCCTGAAGGAAACACGGTTGACACAAAATGAACACTGGCAGAGTGGTAGAGGCAGTCAATGACGGAGGAAGTAGTTGGTGGCATGGATGTGATGGGGATGTGACGTGGCTATAATATGTCTGGCAGTAATGGAAGCAAGTCCAGTAATGGAAGCAAGACGAATTGAGACTCCCAGGATGTGCCGTGGAGTGAAACAATAAAGGACCCGGCGGGCCACTGCGAGGAAGGACCCGGTGGGCTATGGCCTGCAGGGGGGAAGTTCGGAAGCTGGGGAGATTGGCCCCAAAGACCAAAGTGTGGAGGAGGAGGACGTCACTGGTGGGAGTGAGCTGGTAGGGGTCATAGTCATAGAGTCATAGAGTGTTAGTGTGGAAATTGGCCCTTCGGCCCAACTTGTCCACACCGGCCAACAATGTCCCTGCTGCACTAGTCCCACTTGCCTGCGCTTGGTCCATATCCCTCCAAACCTGTCCTATACATGTACCTGTCTAACTATTTCTTAAATGTTGGGATAGTCCCAGCCTCAACTACTGCCTCTGGCAGCTTGTTCCATACACCCACCTTATACAACTTATGTGAAAAAGTTACCCCCTCAGATTCCTATAAAATCTTTTCCCCTTACTCTTAAAATTATTTCCTCTGGTCCTCAGTTCCCCTACTCTAGTCAAGAGACTCTGTGCATCCACCCATTTATTCCACTCATGATCTTATACACCTCATCCACCTGTGAGGAACCAGGGTATTGCCTCCAGCACCTTCAAGGTTGGCTGCAGGAGGCATCCTCAATACATAAAAGATGATCAGGAGAGTAGTGAATGCCAGTTCTGAGGATGCCTTGCAGCAGCCTGGGGCTTCATTGGATCAAAAGCCATTCCATTACATTGAGCACATGGACCAGTCCGTGGACATTTTGTAACTAGCGCCTAAGTATGGTGACGTGCATGTGTGAGATATGCAAAAAGAATTTCACTCTGAATTGCAAATTTTGTCTTGTCCATTAAAAATGTTTGATTTCTGATAACATCAATCTCAAGCCAAGGCTCAGATAAGCCGAATACTTGAAGAAGATATGCCCTATGTAGTTACTTTCTGGTGTTTAAACATTTCACTTGCATGAAGAAAACAATTTATATGAAAATGGAGCACTCATTAAGATTTCTGCACTGCAATGAATGGGAAACAAATACACAGAAGTAATACATAAAATGCAAATTGGAAATGTAGACAAATAAATATATATTATCTGCTTGATTCTTACCTTTATGTGAGTTACCCTTTGGTTACTCATGTTAATGATCCAGCACATTATTGCAAATCGATGGCTGTTATCCAATGTGCTGATAGATATATATATTTTTTTGATTAACATATTATTTCTCCTGCAGTATCATTAACAGGGACAACCTAGTAATTATCAAGTGAAACCCAGTGCTGGAGTAACTCAGAGGGCCATGCAGCATCTATGGAGGGAATAGATAGGTGACGTTTCAAGTCAGGACCATTCTTTGGATTAATTGCAGGAATGCTGGGAAATGGGTGGAGGCAAGACAATGCCACATGCAGTCGCATAATCGTGGGACAGGCCCTTTATAGCACTTGCAGCACAGGAGACCCGGGTTCAATCCCGACTACGGTTGCTGTCTGTATGGAGTTTGTACTTTCTCCCCGACATCTTCGGTTTCATCCCACACTCCAAAGATGTAGAAATTTGCAGGTTAATTGGCTTGGTATAAGTGTAAATTGTCCCTAGTGTGTGTAGAGTTAATGTGTGGGGATCGCTGGTCGGTGCAGACTCGGTGGAACAAAGGACCTGTTTCCGCGCTGTATCTCTAAACTAAACTGAACTAAACTAAATCACAAGGGCTCATGAAGGTGTCAGATAAGGAGGGAAGAGGAGGGAAATATCGAGCCAGAGGGAGGGATATAAGTGAAAGTGTTTGGCTGGGGAGAAGGGGTTGGTAAAAGAGGGGCTGGATAATGGTAGAAATAAGTACACCTGTGTCGTGGGGAAGGGGGCACAGGATAGAGAGAGGGGAAAAGGGATGTTACTTAAAATTGACAAAATCAATGTTACATTGAAAGCTGCACAAGTGGAATATAAGGGGCTGGTCCTGCATTTTGCCTCATTCTGGCAACAAAGTAGGTGCAGGACAGAACGATCCGTGTGGGAATGGGAAGGGGAGTTAAAATGTTTCAAAACCGGGAGATCAAGACTGCGCTCAGTCTCCCAAAATCAGCAAAATCCTCTCTCAGATCAGGAGCATCGAATGCAGTACTCATAATCACGATGTTTGTGAAGGCTTGCTTTTTGCAAATTGTAGCTGTTCCTACATTTCAAAGTGGCTATGCCTCCAAGTAGTTCACTGGCTAGAGAGTGGTTTGAAGTCCTTAAAGCCAGGAGAACATGAGATAAGTACATATCATCCTTTGTGCTGTGATTCATCCAAATAGTAACAGAACCACTTTACATCAATCTTCCATCAATTTTAGAACTACTCATGGCATCTGTGATAACATTTGCATTGCAGGTAATTACAAGCCGTTCTGTTCTGAATTTCAGAAGTATTGTCATCAAAATGGTTCATTAAAAACATATTAAGAAAGAAAGACATGGATAAAAATCAGACTAGATATTTATTGTATTGTCAAATTAAATGTCTTTTAGTTCATGTTTTCATTGAATTTTGAAAGAATACTGTTGTTTAAGAGGAACACGTAAGCTCAATGTTATGAGCAACTTGTTAGATAGAGGTTGTTGCTTTATTGTATTCATTTATCAGTAAGTAGCTATGTTTTCTTCCTTGAGAAGGAACAAAAAAAATTTGAAATGGAAATCATTGGTAATATATTAAAAAGGGTGGATTGATAACTGCGCAAAGAACTGCATGGAAGAAGAAAATATATTTTTCATTCACTTAGTTTTTTCCGACTAATGCTCATCCATTTTTTAGTGAAATCACAAATGATCCTGGTGATCTAAATCCATATAAATGCTAATACATCAAATACAGGTATTCAATCTACACACAAGGCAAAATATATTCTAAATATTCTGCAGAAATGTTGCTTTCAAAATTGTGGATCGTAGAGAAATCATTTAAAGTCACCATTCAACACCAAGGCTGATGAACCTTTATTTCATATTTGGTTCTGGTGGACCGCAATAGTTAATAAAAACGTCATACGCACTTTGACAATTGCTGACAACAGTTAAATATCTTGTTAGAATTTTTATTTGAGTATAAAACTTATTTTAAACCTGGACCATTGGGATTAATGGAACTGTTTGCCTTAGCTGAAAATATATTAAATACATACATACTATATATCTGCACCTAATTTAACAGAAAAATGTATTAATTTCCATAAAACAAATATAGGAAATAATGGCTTCTCAAATGTATTACTGGTGTACTTCTGCCATCTAGTGGAAAAAACAAATTACCAATTAAGCCTTTATGTTCTTCGGGCCCAAAATTCAATCTTCAATCATCAGTTGCAAATCCCCCAAATTATCTCAGAGATTATCCAAATAGATGGATAACTTTTAAACAAAGATATGGGATGGCATAGTGGTGCAGGGGTAGAGTTGCTGCCTTACAGCGGCAGAGAACTGCGTTCGATCCTGTCTACGGGTGCTGTCTGTATGGAGTTTGTACTTTCTCCCCGTGATGGCGTGGGTTTTCTCCGGGTGCTCTGGTTTCCTCCTACACTCCAAAGATGTACAGGTTTGTAGGTTGATTGGCTTGGGTAAAAATTGTAAATTGTCCCAAGTGTGTAAAGGTGAGTTCTAGTGTACGGGGATCGCTGGTCGCCGCGGACTTGTTGCGCCCAAGGGTCTGATTCCGTGCTGTACCCCTAAACTAAAAAAATCAACTAAAAGAGGAGATGGCTGAAGATTAAGTTTGAATAAAATAACATATCGTTCTTGAAAAGACGTTGTGCAGCAGTGAAGTTGTTTTAGAAATGTGAGGATTCGAGAGTAGATTACTGTTGTAAATTTGTGAACAACAATCTCCCTCTGGATTACTGAAAATCTGGTGAGAAGTGTTGACCTGGTGAAGAGGTGCATTAGTACTTTGGATAAAATAGAACAGCAAGGAATATTGCTGGTTATGAGGAATATTGAAGAGTATTCCTTGATTGAATGGCAGAGTAGACGATGGGCTGAATGGACAAATTCTGCTCTGATCTTGTGTATACCTTGGCATCATGTTTGGCACAGACATTGTGGGATGATGGGCTTTTTTCCTGTCCTGTACTTTTTTTATGTTCTATATTGGGTTGGATGATCAGCCATGATCATATTGAATGGCTTGAAGAGCCGGATGGCCTACTCCTGCACTTAATTTCTATGTTTCTATGTTTCTATTCTATGACTTGGTTCAACTCTTGATAGTGCCAAAGGAAGGAAGTGGATTTGTGTAATGCAGTAGAAATTGTATGGGTTGGGTTGTTGAAGGACTTTAAGCTGACACTGTTGCTGAAGCACTGTCCTTAACCTCAACAACTCCTTACAATTTCTAGTAGATTTATTATATCTTCATGGGGCAGCTATGGATGCTTGCTATGCCCGTATTTTTGTTAGCCAGGTGGAAGTCATTCCTGTTCTGGAACATTCCCCCCAATTCTTTCTCAGCTACTTCAGCGACTGCATTGCTATTGCATGCTACACACATGCAAAACTCCTTAATTTCATCACCTTTGCCACCAATCAGCACCCGTGTGGCACAGAGGCGCAGCGGTAGAGTTGCTGCCTTACAGCATTTACAGCATCAGGGACCCCGGTTCGATACTGATCATGGGTGCTGTCTGTACGGAGTTTGTACGTTCTCCCCAAGACCGTGTGGTTGTCTCCAAGACCTACGGTTTCCTCCCACACTCCAAAGACGTACAGGTTTGTTGGTTAATTGGCTTGCTATAAATGGAAAATTGTGTGTAGGGTTGTGTTAATGTGCGGGGCTCATTGATCGGTGTGGACTCAGTGGGCCAAAGGGCCAGTTTCCGCGCTGTATCTCTAAACTAAAACTAAACTCAAATTCAACCGGACCATCCTTCACACTTCTCTTTCTGGTCTGAATCTTTCTGTCTCTAAATCACACTCCCACAGCTAGCTCAACTGTATCTGCTCTCACCTTGCCTCCTCTGATAATGTTCTCTCAAATTCCCCACCTCCACTCATTTGTTCTCAAGATGTGGCTTTCTGCTGTTGAGCTTCTGAAAAGTCCTCCTTCTGCTGGAAAAGTAACTTTCTCTCTGTCATAGTGGCTGGAGCCATCACACATGGATAACTGCTGTCAAGTCACTCACTCAGAGGAAGATGGCGGCAGTGGCAGATGCAGGGATGTAGCAGTGCCGTTAAGCGGATTGGAGTCTTATCTCCCATGCCTCAAATAAATGCTCAGGGTGCTACGAGGTCAGCTGTGGGAGGCGCCCTGGGACTGAATGGTGGCTCGGTGAGGCATCGGTGGAGTGAGCCGTCAGAGTCTCTGCAAAAACCTGGGGCTCAATCGGATCGGGCCCCGCTACAAGTGGCTGAGCTCATGGATCAAATGTGGCCTGCAGCACATGGAACGGTGGAGGACAACTCTGGCCAGGCCAACACTGCAATGCAGCCAGGATAACGGACCAAGATAAGAACCCATTTATAACAATTTAAGATTAAGCAGGAAAAATTGTATCAAAACATGGCGATTCTTGTATACTGTCACAGTGAACTATTCATATACACTTGTACAGAACTATGATTGTGCATATGTGCAGTGCCATTTTTATTCAACTGTATACTTCAGTACATGTGAACCCCTATCCCAGTCAGTCACTACCTTGTCTTTACCTTTCACCCCACCAGCCTTTTGTACCAATTCCAATATCATCGCACAACCAGTCATATTCTCTCTTCCCCCCTTTTTGCTTTCTTCACGACTCCCTAGTGAACATACGGGCATGAAGCTCAGGTATTGTTTGGAGAGTTTCTCTGCCAAGGTGAACCCAATGGCAGAGCACCTCCTCCCACATCACCATCCGGGGTCTTGAATAGTCTTTCAAGGTGAGTCACAAGTTCACCTGCTCCCAACCTGGTCGAGTGGAGTCAGTGTCCTCTTGACATTGGTGAAACCAACCCTACACTAGGCTTTGGTTGAGCACCTGACTATCTTGTGCTTATAGTTACATGTCATTTTACCTTTGCCTATTCCCACACTGACCAGTCAGTTCTCCACCTTCTCCACAGTTATGGAGAAGCCAAACGCAAATTGGAAGAACAATATCTCATATTTTGCTTGGGGTAGTCTACAGCCCAATGGTATGAATATTTGTTTTTCCATTTCTAGTCTTCTACCTCCACATACACACCTATTCATCTGATTTCCTTCTCACCTGCTTAACCTTTTCATCTCCCCTTTCCCTTTCCCACCTGGTTCCATCTGCCCACTTTGTCTGCTCTCCATATGGTTCACCCTATCATCTACCAGCCATCGGCTCACCACTGGTTACCTGGTTCCTTCTTCCCATCATCTCATATTCAGATTCAGATTTAGATTCAATTTTAATTGTCATTGTCAGTGTACAGTACAGAGACAACGAAATGCATTTAGCATCTCCCTTGAAGAGCGACATAGCAAACGATTTGAATAAAAAATAATAAGTGTCCGGGGGGGGGAGGTGGTGATTGGCAGTCACCGAGGTACGTTGTTGAGTAGAGTGACAGCCGCCGGAAAGAAGCTGTTCCTCGACCTGCTGGTTCGGCAACGGAGAGACCTGTAGCGCCTCCCGGATGGTAGGAGGGTAAACAGTCCATGGTTGGGGGTGAGAGCAGTCCTTGGCGATGCTGAGCGCCCTCCGCAGACAGCGCTTGCTTTGGACAGACTCAATGGAGGGGAGCGTGGAACCGGTGATGCGTTGGGCAATTTTCACCACCCTCTGCAATGCCTTCCGGTCGGAGACAGAGCAGTTGCCATACCATACTGTGATGCAGTTGGTAAGGATGCTCTCGATGGTGCAGCGGTAGAAGTTCACCAGGATCTGAAGAGACGGATGGACCTTCTTCAGTCTCCTCAGGAAGAAGAGACGCTGATGAGCCTTCTTGATCAGAGTAGAGGTATTGTGGGTCCAAGAGAGGTCATCGGAGATGTTGACTCCTAGGAACCTGAAGCTAGAAACACGTTCCACCTCCGTCCCGTTAATGTGGATGGGGGTGTGCGTGCCGCCTCTGGACTTCCTGAAGTCTACAATGAGCTCCTTGGCCTTCTTGGAGTTAAGGGCCAGGTTGTTGTCAGCGCACCATGCTGCTAAGTGCTGGACCTCCTCCCTGTAGGCCAGCTCATCGTTGTTGCTGATGAGGCCAATCACCGTTGTATCATCTGCATACTTGATGATGGTGTTAGTACCATCTACAGGTGTGCAGTCATAGGTGAAGAGGGAGTAGAGGACGGGGCTCAGCACACAGCCCTGAGGAACGCCGGTGTTCAGGGTGAGGGTTGAAGAGGTGTGCTTGTCTAACCTCACAGACTGGGTTCTGTTGGTTAGAAAGGCCAGTATCCAGTTGCAGAGGGAGGGGTCGATGCCCAGGTTACAGAGTTTGGTGATCAGTTTTGATGGAATAATGATGTTGAATGCTGAGCTGTAATCGATGAACAGCATTCTTACATAAGTGTCTCTGTTGTCGAGGTGGGAGAGGGCGGAGTGAAGTGCCGTTGAGATGGCATCCTCCGTACTCCTGTTCTTGCGGTAGGCAAACTGATAGGGATCCAGTGTGGGGGGTAGGCAGCTTTTGAGGTGTGCCAGGACCAGCCTCTCGAAGCACTTGGTGATGATGGGGGTAAGTGCAACTGGGCGGAAGTCGTTGCCGCTTGCCGCAGTGGAGTGTTTTGGCACTGGCACGATGGAGGTGGCTTTAAGGCAAGTGGGGACAACTGCTTGGGCAAGTGACAGGTTGAAGATGTCAGTCCAGACGTCTGTCAGCTACGCAGCACAGGCCCTGAGCACGCGCCCGGGGATGCCGTCAGGGCCAGCAGCCTTACGTGCATTAGTCCTACTCAGTGCCACGTACACGTCGTAGGGGGTGAGTGTGAGGGGTTGGTGATCGGCAGGTAGCACAGCCTTAATGGCTGTCTCTAGATTGTCCCTGTCGAAGCGGCCATAGAAGTGATTAAGCTCCTCAAGGAAGGAGGCGTCGCTGGATGTGGGGGTGATGTTGGAGCGTCTGTAGTCCGTGATGGCCTGGATGCCTTGCCACATGCGTCGGGGGTCGGAGTTGTTGTTGAAGTGCTCCTCAATCCTGAGCTTATGGCAGTGCTTGGCCTTCCTGATGCCCCTCTTCAGGTTAGCCCTGGATGAACTGTAGGCTCGAGCATCGCCTGACCTGATAGCGGTGTCCCGTGCTTTCAGCAGTAGCCTGACCTCGCTGTTCATCCATAGCTTCTGATTCGGGTATATGGTCACCTGTTTGAGGGAGGTGACACTATTGATGGTGGAGTTTATAAAGTCCAGAACAGAGGATGTGTAGGAATCAATGTCCGTGTGAGAGTCAAGGGTGGCCTGGGCTGCAAACGCCTTCCAGTCAGTGTTTCCAAAACACTGCTGAAGTGTGAAGTCCGCTTCCTCTGACAAGACTTTAACTGTCCTTACAGTTGGTTTAACCCGTCTGATGAGTGGGGAGTACTTAGGGAGCAGGAACATCTGGTGCAATTAGTTCCCATTTAGGTCTCTTTGCCCATTACACCCTCGCCTGTGGCTCCACTAACCATAAACTAGCCTCTATTCATCCCATCATGTCAATGTCTGCCTCTACTTCATTCTGTTATATGCTGACTATTTTTCTTCATTCCTTTCAGTTCCAGAAAGGTTGACGCATCTTTTGCTCACATATGCTGCTTGACCCACCAAGTGCTTCCAGCGTTCTGTTTTTTTTACTCCAGAGCCCAGCATCTACAGCATCCTTTGTCTTCATACTGCTGGTCAGCGTGTAGTGGATGAACAGTGGATAAAATACTCCATGTTCTTCATCCCCTTAATCCCACTGTTTCTTGTGGGATTCTGACATGTTTAAATAATCCTTGTGATTATTATATGTCAGCTAAGATTTGGTAATTGCCCTTTTGCAGTATACACTACAGCTTTTGATGCATATGTATTGTGGGAGCAACTGAACATTTGATTATTGAACAGTAAAGTTTTCTTCAATGTATTTTGTTACTCTGGTCTCCAAAAGTCCCTGATCTTTCCACAAATGCCTGAACAATGATGTATCTCCTCAGATGTTTTCATTAAAACACAATTTGGTGATGTGCAGATGCCAGGGGATTAACAGTGGTCAATATACTATGACCATCCTCTGCTCTTAGTCATTTCGAGATCTTTTGCTCTCCCTCAGGCAGTGGACATCAGAACATTGTGCCTCAGAATCTTAGACATGATGGCTGTTTAATAAATGCCATCAACTTGAAAAGTTAACATTGTTACTTTCTCCACAGGTACTGCCTGACTGTTGAGTTTTTGAGCATTTGTTGTTTTAAAATTTCCATCACCCGCATGCTTTTCTTCCGTTTTTCATATCCAGCATTCGTGAATGACTGAACACTGAAATCAACTGCGGTCTACTAATCTTCAATATTGAACTACATAACTTGGATCTACATGCCTGTCAGACCGTAAGCAACCTACGCATTTCACAGCTGCTGGATAAAGATTAAAGTGAGATGTGACGATGTGTTTTGAAGATGTGCTTTATTGCTTGTGAATCTATTCACAATAGTGCACATGCTCTATTCACTGAACCCACATTCAATCTTTCTAATGTGTATCTAAATAAAATCATTTCCATTTGGGGAAGAGAACAATGTACAGGGGTGAAATGATATCAAGTTGGGCTGTGTTAACATTGCAAAAATGGCACAGCTATCAAGCGGAAATTATTATTTTTTACTGCTAAAATCTACAGAGTAGAAAAAGCACAGTAGAAAGGGATACTGATACTGTCTCTTTAAAGGACAGACAAAGCACGTGGTGCAATTGTAATTCATTATCAGGTGCATCTAAGTGCAAGGTAATTATTTTTTGCATACAGTTCAGCAGCAGTTTCACATTAGGCACAATCAAGAGTGCTTTATTGCCATATGTCCAAATAGAAAATTAAATTCTTACTTGGAGCAGTACTCCAGAACATACAATACGAGACAATACTACATAACTTTATTTATCCCAGGAGGGAAATTGGTCTACCAACCGTCATAAAACACTACAAGATACATGAAACAGGAAATCAAGGTGACGAGTGGAAAGTCCAGGATTGGGGATGTGCAAAGATTGGGGGTGGCAGATGAGAGGGGGAAGGGGAGTCAGTCTACCCCACGACAGAGGAGGAGGAGTTGTACAGTTTAATAGCCACAGTGAAAAATAATCTCCTATGGCTGTCTGTTGTGCACATGTAAAGATAGTACTCAGTAAATAATATAATACACAAAAAAAAATCAGTGTATATTTTATATGTGTATATCGAGAGTATAAAGAGAGAGATGCTGTCTGACCCGTTGAGTTACTCCAGCACTTTGTGTCTATCTTCAATGAAATAGTGTTTTCTAGCAATTAAAATATATTGTGCAGTTTTCGATGACATGTCATTCAAAGTTATGTGATGTGCTAGTTGTCAAGAGTATTATAGAAAGGTTTAGGTATTCATTGCAAAAAAAAAACTATAGAATGTAATGGTGAACAGAAGGACATTGAAAGAGAATTATTTAGCTTGAAAGCTTCAGCAGATGGCTTTTATGGAGCTCTAAAAGCAACAATTTGTGGTGTTGGCTTCGAAGGTATGACCAGGTTTCATTTAGTGAGGGAATCTAAGCATGCCAGTAGAGATGGGATCAAATAAAAGGCATAAGGGGATCTTGACCTCAATTCCTTTACACGAACCAAACATAACTACCAGTCAGAATGGATTTAGCAAAAATTTTCTAAACACAACATACCAAGATCATCTGGGAGATGCCAAAGATGAGGAAGGGACATAACAACTTTACTGAGTGAGGACAGATTAGTCGGCATTGCCATTTTGCTTCTGATGGCTTTATTGATAACCTAAAGTAATTAGAATAGTGATGGGCAGGTGGCAGTGATAACTATTTGAAATAGAATTGTTAACCTGTGGCATGGTGGCGCAGCGGTAGCGTTGCTGCCTTACAGTGCTTGCAGTGCCAGAAATGCAGCTTCGATCCCGACTATAGGTGCTGTCTGTACGGAGTTTGTACGTTCTCCCTCTGACCTGTGTGGGTCTTTTCAGAAATCTCAGAAATTCCAATGACGTACAGGTTTGTGAAAATTATCCCTAGTGGGTGTAGGATAGTGTTAATGTGCGGGGATCGCTGGTCGGCACTGACCCGGTGGGCCGAAGGGCCTGTTCCGTGCTATATCTCTAAACTAATTGGTGGGTTTGTATACTTGGTATAAGTGTAAATTGTCCCTAGTTTGTTAGGATAATGTCGCTGGTCGGCACCCATTCAGTGGGCCGAAGGGCCTGTTTCCGTGCTGTATCTCTAAAATATAAAAACCGTCTATACAACAGCTAACTGAAAGCATTTTGATGAATCTTCTTGCTAGCCTTGACTTAGCACCTTGATAAACTTGATTAACTCGATAAAATGAAATGAAGAGGAAGGTTGTTATTATCTACAAATTAATGCTGAGGCACTGTTCATTATTTGGACTCACTGTGGTGGATGTTAATATGTGTTTATTGTTGTGGGTTTTTAATTGTATTGTATGTATGTATGACTGCAGGCACAAAATTTTGTTCAGACTTCGGTCTAAATGACAATAAAAGAAACCTGTAACCTGATTTCTCTATTGGGAAGTAATTATGATAACAGTTTAGCTAGTTATGGTAACTGCTGTTTCTTTGTGAATCAATAAAACTATATTTCTTGATCCTATTAGAAACATCGAATCTTTGGAAAAATGTAAAATCTTACTCCTGTGATCACTCTTCACACTTTAACTCTTCACCATTGATTATTTTGTGATTCAAATATGATAAGCAGCAGATAATAACCGTCAAGTATGCAATTATTCAAAGCATGGGTGAACACCAAAATAATTAAATAATGGTTTCTCTAGTTTTGCAGGCAGGGTTAATCACAATTTGTTAATGCATTAGACAGAGACTATCTGTAATTATGAACACAACCCTGGAACCTCCTGACCTTCTGCAGTAGCCTAAAGCAAACCAGTTGCAGCATGGCCTGGTTCAGCAACTTGAACGCCCTGGAGCAAAGGTGATTACAAAAAGTAGGGGCCATTTCCTGGTCCACCACAGGGATGAACCTCCCCACCATGAAAGGGATGTATAAGAGATGCTATCTCAAAAAGGCAACTAGCATTATCAAGGGCCTACAATGCTCTCATTTCACTCCTGCAGTAGGAAGAAGGTGTAGGCGTCTGGAAATTGTAAAGTCCCACTTCAGGAACAGCTTCTTCCCAACATCTATCACTATATCATGACACTACAAACACCAACTAAATAGTAAGATTAAACGAGAACTTACCAGTTTGAAGTTTGATCGTTATTTTATGAGGAGTAACGTTGAGGGATTACGTGAAGAACCCCACCAGGACGCATGCATGTCATTCTTCAAAGCAGTGATGTGAAATCACAGATAACTGTAATGACTAAACATAGTAAGATTAGAGAAGAGATACCAGTTGAGTATATGATCAAGGGTGGGTGCGGAGGGCACTTAATCCCTCAACGTTACTCCTCATAAAATAACAATCAAACTTCAAACTAGTAAGTTCTCATTTAACCTTACTATTTTACTTCGGAGTCACGTGAGTGACTACGTGAAGATTTTAAAGCTCTGCGATTTCTTGCCGTGGAAACGAGTCCATGCATCACATCTGCCTTGATTATGGGGAGAATAGTGTTAACATCATTAGACATCAATACGATATTGAAAACCCAACGATAAATATATTAACACCAAATTATAGCCCCTATTTATGGGGTAAATTATATTACAGAACTTAAAATTGTTTCTGCAAATGTTCCAGGCTCAATGACTGGTTTGTTATAAAATCATTGGAAAGATTTTTCCGTCGACCATCCTGCTGTCTTGAGGATTTGGTTCATAGGAACATTGAACTTCATAGCTGCCGATGTAGCTGCAGTCCTGGTGGAGTGATATTTAAAATGCTAGTGTCTACTCCAGCCATATTAGGACCTGTT
Source organism: Leucoraja erinaceus (assembly GCF_028641065.1). Taxonomy (NCBI): domain Eukaryota; kingdom Metazoa; phylum Chordata; class Chondrichthyes; order Rajiformes; family Rajidae; genus Leucoraja; species Leucoraja erinaceus. The sequence goes on along the minus strand of NC_073380.1, from coordinate 72,875,820 downwards.
TTAGCCATCTAGAGATGGTCTGGACTGTCATTGTTTTGAGTGGCTGTTTGTAGCTGATTAAAAGTGACATTTCTTTACCTCTGATGATCTTAGTATACTCCATATATAATAGTAAGTGTGTTACAATACAGAGACGATCATCTGTCGGGTATGCCCTGAATTCTGTTTTTAGGCCTGCTGTCCCCTGTCTGTTCTGTTTGACTAATTCATTGATGTGAATAGTTAAATTTTCAGATGAAATAGTCATGTTGTCCAGCCTTAGTTTCTGTAGTGACTGGACCCTTTGTGCTGTGACCAAGGCCATCAGCAGGACTGTTTTCATAGTCAGTTTCTGTAGGGACAGAGCTGTAGCTGGAGACCAGTTTCTTAACATGGTCAGTACAATGCTCACATCCCATATTTGGGAGTACCTGGTTCTTGGGGGATTAACATTAAAATGCCCCTCATGAGTTTGGTTACCAGGGTGTGTCCCAACAGAATGCCGCTCTGTTCCTTGCCACAGGTATGTTGACAGAGCACTTCTGGCGCAGTTGATGGCACTATGACTGAGCCTCTCATCGTAATGGAGGCTTGCCAGGAATTCCAGAACAGACGGGATGTTCATAGATCTGTGGGTAATGTTTATGGTTGTGACATTACTTCCCATTTCTTGATGACACCAAGTACTGTTTTTTGGTGGACTGTCTGTGGGCCGCTGAAATAATATCCACTGTTCGGTCCGTCAGTCCCAGGTGTAGTAGAGATGCTTTCAAACTCTACAAATTAATAGGCTTATATAATTATGACATGGGTTATTCCCCTTGTTGCGGGATGAACCAGTAAATTAGGTCTATGATGGATGGTGATGCATGGTTCTAATACCATGTCGAGTATCACCGGGACCCATGGTTGAGTAGGCCAATTGGGTACTATCAAAATACCAGACGCGGAGTCTTGCTGTATATTCCTAAATACCCGACTGATGAGGCAGAAAGGAGGGAATGCATAAATAAACAATCCCCCAATGCAGCAAAAATGCATCTGTTGCCACTGCCCCAGGTTCTGGTTCCCATGAACATAATTCGATAGCTGGTGTGAGCCTGGATGCGAATAGGTCGATATCTGGTGTTCCATACCATGCTGTAATTTCAGCAAATACATTTTTATCCAACATCCATTCAGTGTTTTCATTGAATTTGCGTGACCAGCTGTCTGCCACTAAATTTAGTTTACTTGGTAAGTAGGTAGCTGATATCCAAATATCTCTCTCTGGATACACTATTGCCAAATTGTGTTGGCCAGATTGTCACATAATGTTGATTTGTTTGCACCCATATGGTTGATATATGCTACCACGGTGGTGTTGTCAATTTGTAGTGTAACATGCTGGTGATATAACCCAGAACAATATGACTTAAGGCCATGGAATGCACTTAACATTCCCAGGTAGTTTATGCCCAGTGTTTGTAATAATGATGCCTCCTGTGCATTCCATCTCCCCCACAGCTGGAGATGGAAATGGTAGCACCCCATCCAAGTGCACCGGCATCAGTTTGTAGTTCCATAGACGGGTAGCTGATAATGTTTGGATTGGAACAATGCCTAATGTTATCTTTCCACCATTTTAGTTCCATTATGGCCTCTGTTGGTAGCTTCATTGGTCTGTCAAAATGACCACCATAATATTTGAGTGCTCGTATTTTAGCCCTCTGTCATTTTTGATAATGTAAAGGTCCGATTTGTGTGGCTGGAAATGCAGCCACTATTATGCCAATTATTCTTGCTACCAGTCTGATGGATGATTTTGTGATGTCAATGATTTTGCTGCAAGCCTCCATTAAGGCTGTAACCTTTTCTTTCGGCAAAGTCACTGACATGTGAACTGAGTTAAGGGTGAACCCCAGATGATCCATTGTGTTAAATAACATCTGTGGTCATCTCTAATGGGTACTGTATAGTAATCATCTTTCAAAACGTAGTATCCTAGGAAATCAATTGCTTGGCAGTAACAAAGGTTTCCATCTAGTAATGAATATATAGTACGAAAGTATTCAAAGTAGTCAAATCTATGATGATGCGGCAACCACCATCTTGTTTACGATAAAGATTTTGGACACAAATTCCTGTGATACGTGTTAGGTTTTCTCCATTAGTCCTTTTTTATATGGCCACTGTAGTTCAGCATGCACTTTTGATTTTCCTTTGCCTGTAAGCACGAACATTCGGTTCGGTACATGCTGAACTGGAGGATTATGTTTTTGTATAAATTCTATGGTATAACCCTATACTTCTGAAAATATAAGAATCAGTAGTTAATTTATTCCATGCATTCAGATAGAATTGTAATCTACAGAACGTTTTTCCTTCCATTATTTATTATGTAAAAGAATATGTGTGTTATGATTGTGTTTATAATTTGTTTGGTTGTTTTGCTGTTTGTCTTTTGCACAAATGCCCGCGAGCATTGCCACTTTCATTTCACTGCACATCTCGTATGTGTATGTGACAAATAAACTTGACTTGACTTGACTTGACTTTCCCACCAACCTCATAAGGAACCAGACCCACCTACCTCCATGGTTACTATTGGTAGGTTTGTTACTTTTTCGGCATCCTCCGTGGACGTTGAGGCGCCGGTGTCTGGATCTGTAGTTGGGTCGGTGTTGAGGGTTAGAGCATTCCCCAGGAAGGCCGGTCTGGGCCATGGCCTAAAAAGACCGATGTTGAGTGTTCCTGGCCTTTGAGCTTTCACCAGTTTGTCTTGGCCGACTGGTGGTGCATAGGGGCGCTTTTTCTGGCCGAAGTAGTTTTTAGACCTTTAATGAGCCCTAGGGTTTTACCCTCTTCATCAAGTTCTTTTATCTGTTTTGATAAGTTGCCTCCAAATAGTAATATTGGTGGTTTGGAGGTTCCAGGTTTGCATAGGCCTGCAAATTAGGGTCTAAAGCCGGTTGGATGGCACTTCTTCCTAATGCTGTTTACTCGTATTGGTAGTTGCAAAATAAAGCCAGTGCATCCTGGTGATCTTGTGTCATGTCTTTTTCGTTTATTGTGCGGGCGAAACCGTAATTCCCGCGTTAGGACTTTCAGAACTTTCTGTAGTTTCAAGTCCCTGGCTCTGATTGAGGCTCCGACATGTTTTCAAATACACTGGTTGACACTGGGAATATTCAGTGTTTTGCAGTTCCCCTGGTGGTTCCCCTTCTGTGGTGTCCAATAATGCCTGTCCTTATAGCTGGTTGAATGAAAAGTAGTTGATACTTGCAGCTATTTTACATTCCAGGTTTTGGCCAGTTTGGTTGGGTTGAATAAACTGGGACACCATATCCAATAGGTTTTCTTGCACCCCATGGGCACTAGGGGCATGTTCTGCACCCCTCTTCAGGGTCAGCCCAGAATTGACCCTCTGTATTCCCCTCTGATGAGGGAGAAACACTGTGCAGCCCTACAAGATGTACTGCTGTAGGACTTACTAGCTGCCCACTGTGACTAGTCTCCATCTCCCGGAGCCTGTCACTTTGGAGTATTTGCTCCAACAGCCGCTCCAACTGGCTCCAATGCTCTCGGGGACTGGCCACTCGCTGGCTGCTCCAGTTCCTGCAGCCGCTCCAACCGGCTCCAATGCTCACGGGCACTGGCCGTCGCGGCTGCTCCTGAAGTCGCTGCTGCTCCAGTTCCTGCAGCCGCTCCAACCGGCTCCAATGCTCACGGGCACTGGCCGTCGCGGCTGCTCCTGAAGCCGCTCCTGCTCCAGTTCCTG